>NC_080048.1:2279829-2579829 GCF_026212465.1 Amaranthus tricolor | reverse complement strand
AGTGAATTTTACAGTACGGTAAAAGTCGTTTAAGATTGAATCATAGAGTCGTAAAATTATACATCACGATGCCATCAAGAAATTAATAAATTAAATTGAAATTTTAAGTTGATGGTTAAGATCCTAGGATAAGTTGTATTCTCTAACATGCCTATCACATGAGAGCCCTTTGGGCTAAAAGTGTGGATGCAACATAAATCTTTTTATACCTAGCGTTAAATATGTTACTTTAAATGAGGGGTAGTTAAGATTTAAACCTGTGACTAGTTGTCACGTTGGCTTTTAATACCATGTCAAAGAACAAACTCAACCAAAAGTTTAAGTTGATGGTTGAGGCCCGAGGATATGTTGTATACTCTTAAAGATCCTACCATAATTTGGATCACTCGCCTGTTTTTGAATCGTAGAATCGTTGAGCAGAATCGAGATTTTAATAACAATAATTTTAAACAATGATGCATACATGATTACAGGAAAAGCTAGAGAAAAAGAAAGCGGAATATGCAGAAAAAATGAAGAACAAAGTAGCAATGATTCACAAAGAAGCCGAAGAAAAGAAGGCATTAGTTGAAGCCAAACGTGCTGAAGATGTTCTGAAAGCAGAAGAAGCAGCTGCTAAATACCGTACCACAGGAAAACCTCCTAAGAAACTTCTTGGTTTGTTCTAGATATACTAATTACTTTCATTAATTATGTTAATTAAACTTAATTATGTGAATTAAGTTTCGTAATCCCGTTAATTTGTTGTTTTATTTGTACATGTGTTATATGGTTTGGTTATGTGTATATTATTTGTTTTTGTATGTTGATATGATTTGTGTTATGTAAATAAATTCAATATTGGACCACAAGTAATGTCTAATCTCAAGTTTGTTTTGTTATACTTTGAGTTGTTTTATAATTATATAAAATATATATATTTTTTTTTAAGTTTGTATCATATAATTTAAAAGTAAACTTTTATATATTTAAATTATATGGTGTAAATTAAAAGTGATTGAGAAAATATGTGATATTAGAGTTGACGTTAGACCCTCCAAGATTCATATGGAAGGAACTTTTGGTGTTGTAAGACTCCATGTCATTATAGAGTATAGAAGTATAATACTACTCTCTTACTTTGCAACACTATTTTCATAAAAAATGTCATTTAAATTTACATAATGTTAAAAATTTGGAGAGATAGAGAAATAATATGTATTGATTTTTGAAGTTTTAGTCTTTTTCTAATGCTTGTTTAATAAAAAGCTATAAATTGTGATAATGATAATAGATTCAAAAAAAATATGTTTTTTTTAATTTCTGGTGACATTGAAACTTTATTTTCAAATATGTATTTTTTCTTCACAAAATTTTATTACTATCTAATACCTCTCATTTAAATAGTTATAATTAGGTGAGATCGAATTTTGTGAAAAAGCAAAATCTTAGGTGTTAAACAAATCACGAGCTTGAATGTTCATGAGCCGTTATAAAATTATATAGTTTATTAGAAAGTGTTTAATTATTTTTACAAGGATAGAAATTATTCAACAAAAGCGCACAATTTTGAATATTTTTGAATTTATAGATAAAACATTTTATATTTCTAATGCTCAAGTGGCACAATCTACACCTGATAAAACAGAAGAAAGCAAAAGAGAAAGAAGAAACAAAATTCTTGTATTGATAGAATTGTGTTAAAACAAGAAGAAGCAGTACAGGCCTATATATATATATAGGCTACTTTTATACAGCTGTCAAACAAGAAACTAAAAGAACATAACTAAGTAAGTAGTAACAAACTAAAAAAGACAGGTCAGCAAAGAACACTAAACTCAGCAGCAGACAGACACAAACATCACAGTAGGCATCTCACCACATCAACTCTGATTGTCACAGCAACCCTTTGTGCAGCTTGTTGTATTTGTATGTTCCCTTTGGAGAAGCTTAGCTTGCAGCAATAGAACTAATATGATCATTACTATGATCAATAACACCAAAGTGCAAAATATCGATCTTCACCTGACCCTCCCCATTCACTCGATCTACCATATGATCCAAAAAAACACACTAACGTTAGTTTTGAAAACTAATCAATTGTTGGCGAATCCAGCAACATATTCATTGCTTTATCTGAACAATCCCCAGAATCAGCAGGCCCACAGTATGTACTTTTCTGCTGCTCATTTCTAATTATGGGCCCAACTTGGCCTGTTACCCCCGAGCAGGCTTCTGGAGAATTTGAGGCCCAATTAGTTTTCGAGGCCCGCCCATTTCTGAAGGATTCACCTACCTCAGTGTTCCACAAGTATAGAAACTTATCGGAGTTGGTTGTATAGAATTCTGAAGGGGTTTGGAAGGAAAATGATAGTCGAGCCTCAGTCTCTAATCGGATACTTTCCCATTGAACCATATGTCGGGATGTGCGCGACTCGGGTGTTATAGTTTTTAGTTCGATTTGGTTTGCGGTTTTGTGTTTTTTCAAGTAACTATTATAGTGATTCTTTACGTCATTGTCGGTTCTTCCTGGTAGCCTTTCTGCTATTGCGGCCCACCTGCAAGCAATGGCGATCTAGAATTTTAACTATGAAGTCCTTGAAAATGAATATAATAATTAGAGGAAAAACAAAAAAAATATTATCGTTTTTGTATGAGACTATTTCACTATGAAGCGAACTCATATAATTAGCTTATTATTCTAAACAATCACTTTATGATCGTAAGTGATTATTTAAGGTTATAAGCGATCATTTTCAAACTAAAAAATGTTCATTTTAAAATTGTAAATGATTACTTAAATGCTATACGTAATCACTTTAAAATAATAAATACACATCAAATCAGTCCAAACTACTCAATATAATCTCACCGTGAAACAATTTCATATTAAAAATTTGTAAAAAAAATATAGAGGGGACATGACGTATTTGCTTGAAATGTTTGACATTTTTTTATAATTTTTCTTCAACTTTAAGATATTTAACATAGGTGAATAAATTAGAATAGTAAAAAAGTACCTATTACCAAGAAGACCTTGAAGTTGAATTACGATGTTTGATTCGTGCTTACTGAAAGGACCTCGTTTTATGTCCGGCCTTAGATAGTTTTGCCATCGAAGACGACAACTTTTTCCACATCGATTTATCCCTACATAATATAACAAATTAATGTTTAAAATGTGATATAAATAATAAAAAAATATACAAATGAATGATTGATGTTTCTTTCTAGGTTTGTAATTTTGAATTTTACTTAAACAATCTGAACTTAACCTATTTTTTTACTGAATTCAATATTTTGTGTTGAATATACTTTTTTTTTTAAATGTGTTGAACATATATTAGGTGTGATTTTGTGATACACTGATAGAAATTATAAAAGTTAATTTTTTCTTTATTTAAATAACATAATTTTCTATAAAAAATATCACGGATTATCATCTATATATTTGTTATTCCTAACTAAAAATAACTTGATGATTTTTAATTTTTATATAAAAGTTATTGATATTAAAAAGTACTTCCTCCTTTTTTCACATCACTTTTTACATCTATTTTAAAATAAATGTTGAGTCTTGATATCTCTTAATATGCATAATAAAAAAATGTAAAAATTATATATTAAAATTTTTTCCATTTGGACGAATCTAATAAAATTTCACATGAATATATTATTTCTTGAATATATATTTGTATATGACAATCTTATCAAGAGACGTGTCCCAAATATGAATTAAATTGCTCAATTAACACAAATTGTCAATATGAGCTCCCTTGTATTAACATCGTTTCACCGATGGATAATCTCTTACCAGAGTAACTCATAAAAAAACAGTTCGTCTTGTATGAGACCGTCTGACCATGAGATGAGTCTATATAATAGCCAATTTCATCAATTGTTTACTTTAAGATCATATATAATCGTTTTAAGATTATGACTAATCACTCTAAAACCATAAAGAGTGATTATATAAAATTATAAGTGATCATTTTAAGACAAAAAAATATATATATTAGGCCAACCCAATAGAGAAGTCTTACCGTGACGCCGTTTCATTTAAGAATTAGCATTAAAAAAAAAAAAAAAAAAAGAAAAAAAAGTAGTACACTTATTTGGGCCTTACCAAGAACTGATGGATAGAAATCATCAAAAATTGCACCCAAGAAACGAATCATATAACACTACTGCACTACAGTTGTTTGTGACTTTAAGGTGGGCCATGCTTAATCGGTTAGATTTAATAGACTTGAGTTTGTAAATTAACAAAATATAATATACAACTAGCAGTCTAGCACCAGTGGTCTAGTGGTAGAATAGTACCCTGCCACGGTACAGACCCGGGTTCGATTCCCGGCTGGTGCAACTTTCTTGGAGTTTTGAATTTTTTTCAAAGCTATTCTGGTACGGTTTTTGATAAAGCACGCATAAGCTTTGCTTTGATTTTTTTGAAATTATTACTCCCAATATTTTTAGTTTGCATTAAAAAATATACTTCTTTTTCTTGTACTAAATATTTGCTACAAGAGAGACGAAAATGATCTGGATTTTTTTTTTGATGTATTAACATGACATATATTCATCCGAAAATCCAAATTAGGAAAAGTATATAGGAGCATAATTAGAATAAACTCATTGAAATTAGGAAACAATTTATATATTTATAAATTTTCTTATACAATTATGAAAAATGATATTCATAGCTCTATGGGGCTGTATGTGTGAAGTGCTAACTCTAAGTAAAACATTAATTACACTAATATATGACTAGGTGATAACCAATAATTATATAACCAACTTAATAATTTATACTTCTTCGTTTCATAATACTTGCTACTGATAGTGACATTTTCCCACATAACATATCAAACTCAGTAGCAAGTATAATAAAACAGAAAAAGTACTAAACTAGTAGTATCGTATCATACTCCCTCATTATTCATTCTTCACATCTTTTTCAAATTGAAATTTTACGAAGTTTGTTCTTTATGAATCTTTTTATTATTATCTTTTGACGTTTTTTTAACAAAAATAATCTCAGTTGTCTAAACACAATTTGATAAAAAGGTATTACATGTTTCCTTTTTTACCCGCAAGCCACAATATGCTCTTGATTCTCTCGTATTAATGTTACATATTTCATTATGACCCCTCGTCTTTTTACGAAACCCTTTTCACTCCTTTTTACAATAATATATCATTCTTCAAAATTCCTTCACATATTTCAAATGAAAAAAACAAATAAAATTAAAGAAAAAATCGCATAAATATATAGGCTTATTCAAAACAGCTCGACCCGTTCGATCCGATTCGTTGACCCGCAATATATATAACGGGTCAATTTTTAAAAAAATTGCAAGCCACGGGGTCGGATACCCAACCCACCATAACTGGGTCGAGTCACGGGCCGCAATTAAATTTAAACGGATACCCGTTTACCCGCTTAAAAACTAAAACACTTATGTTTTTAGGGTTTGCAAGTTAACAGCAGTTCCCTTAGTCTTACTGACTTCATTTTCAATTTTTCAGCATTTCACTTTCATGTTTGTTTGGCATTCTATTTTCAAGTCATGATAGAGAACCCTGCAATTCTTTTAGCCAAATTCTTCCTGTATCTTTTTTTCATTTTAAACTTTGTTTCTCCTCCATCTTTTAACTTTGCTTCTCCTTCAATTTTTAGTCTCATCTTAGTCTTCATTAAAACAGATGGTATGTATTTTTTCTGATATTTCTACTTTTCTTCTTCATTTTTTTTTTCTTATTTTTTCTTCTAAGTTTAGATTGTTGATTTCTTCATTGTTTTTTTTTTTGTTCTTAGTTTTTTATGTTTATTAATCAAATTTGTTGTTATTTTTTTCAGCTTTGTTCTTGATTTTTTTGTGTAATTATCGTTTGAAAGTTTAATTTTTCCATCTTGATTTCGTTTTTTGTTCTGATTCCGTTTGTTATTTCTGTCTTTTTGTTGTTTAGTTTTTTTTTTCTTAGTTTTAATTGGTCTCGGTTTGTTTAGTATTTTAGTTAATTATTTTTTTTGTTCTTAATTCTTTTGGTTTTAAATCCTACATAGTCACAAATAAACTCAGCCCAACATACTAAAAATTCAACCGGGTACCCGATGTTCTGACCCTACTTATCCGGATGTCTAGATTAATTGGGCCGGGACACGGGCCGTTAAAAAGGTGCCCAATTAACCGGTTACTTAGCTTTTCGGGTAACCGTTAATAAACATCCCTACATAAATATAACCCTTAAGAATACATTTATCATTACCCAAATATTAAATCATAAAAGTACATATGCATATACAAGATTAATACATTATAAAGTAAATAATAATCATGAGTGGAGATTTATGAGTTGAATCATGAGGTAACTTAGAGACAGGGGCAGAGTAAAAATTAACATGAAGGCTCATTGCAATTTCAAAACTTATAATATTTTTTCAATAACTTTGTATCTTTAAATATTTGACATACACTATATAATAAAATTTTAAAGCCCTCAAATTTTTAGGATTCCTACGGTCAAACATGTTGGACATGCTCAAAACCTTCCCTATTTAGGGGTTAAAAACATTCCTTTTTACCCTTATAAATAAAGTTTCGACTTTCAATTTCTCACCACCTACAAAAACTTAATTTCTCATAAATCTCGTGTATAAAGAATTATTCTTCAATCTTATCCGATAAAAAAATAATAAAAAAGTGTAACAAACCTGCATGCATAGGAAGGGATTTCCATTTAACATGATGACCATTGTTGTTACTTAGAAAATCAATAAGTTTTTGATCTTCTTCTGGACTCCAAGCCCCTTTCTTCTTATTATTAATATTATCACACCATTTTATGGAACAACTTGTTGGTTTTCTCATCTTTTTTAACAAACCTCATGATTTACACTATAAAGAATATAATTTCGTCTTTTTATATATATTGCTAAAAATATAAAAAAATTACTTAAATGAATTAATGAAAAAAAATTGAACAGAAAGAAATGAAATTAATGAGTGAAAAGACAATTCAGTGAATGAAGATTTTGACTGTGATTTAAGTGACAAATATTTGAAGTGTAGACTTGTAGTTTCAGTACATATTGAGTTGAATTTAATGCATCATGTCATTTACTAATTTCGAGAAGTACTATTTCCTGAGTTTTAATTTTATGCAAAATAAATTTAAATGGGAGTTACTAATAATAATTATTTTATTTTATTTTATTTTTGAATCAGAATAAGCTAGCTAAAGATTTTACCAAAATATTATGAAGTATTTGTTTACAGTAATTCAAAAATTTTAATATTATTGGTATCAAAATATTTGCAAAATTAGATAACAAAATGTTAAAATCTGATTCCACAGTATTTAGAGAAATATAGAATATTTTTAACTACAAAAATAAAGTTTTTAGAACAAAATTACAGGTATTTTCTTTTATTTTTCATTGAGAAGTATTTGATTATTTATAAAAGACCATATATATATATATATATATATATATATATATATATATGCCTTCCAAGAGTTAAATATCATTTAAGTCTGAGTTTTGTCAAAGAGTGTCACAGCTCATAGGTGTAATGACTACCTAGTAGGGAAATTTAATTCTATACTTTATATCATAACTTCAAAATTATTTTTCGTCTAAATAATAAGGATAGTATTGATAACTATTTACTCCGTTATAAAATACTTACAATGTTTACTTTTTTAATTCATTTAATACACTAATTTAATCCTTAATATCTATAATTATGTATAATAAAAACTTAAAAAAATTTGATATTAATAATGTTTGCATTGAGACGAATTAAACAAAATTCCACTTAATTTTATTTTGACTTATAAATTAAAAATTAATCACAAATAAAGTAAAATATGTAAATAGTATAATTATTTCCAATATTAAAAGTAAATCAGAACAGCGAAAGTAGTAATTAAAATGTTCCTTAAAGCTAACTAGTACGTAATTCAATGACACAATTATCAAATATTTTAGATCTCTAACAATATATGTTTAAGTCGTTGAAAAAATATTTATAATCAGAATGTGATTCAAATTAGCATTGGTAGATTTACCATCCAAAATTATGAGTAGCATTAATTTACTATAGTAAATAATTAAAAAAATTATAAAAAATTTGGCAGAGTTTTGTTAACAACCCACACAAATTACTTATAATTAGAATTAGAATTTATCTATACAAATAGAATAATCATACATTCTATTAATTTTACTGTATAATAGCAAAAAGAAAATTAATTGTGAGCATGTCATTTGTCTTTTTTTCATTGGTTAGTATTAATGAAATTTTGCAGATTTTCATTTTTTACACTTATAATATTTATAAATTTATATTTTCAGAAAAACTCATACATTAGTGGATGCAATAAATCACAATTATTCCAATTACACAGTTGTATATAAATGCATTGTTTAAAAAATTATAATGAGAAATATTTAATGTACAGTGTAGAACATTATATATTATCTGATAAAATTCTTGAATTACACCGCGTAGAAAATTATACTCTAGAATAAATTACATTTATTCCAGTGTAATTGTAATTACACAATTTAGAAAATTATACAGCAAAATTATATCGTGTATAAAATTATACAACAATTTAGGAAATTATTTGAAGTACATAACAGCACCTTTTGCCATCAATTGTTATTTAAAACTAAAATGACAAAAAATTCAATTAATTGATCATGAAAATCAGTCATTTATATTATTAGACTATCATAATTACAATTTCGAATTTTAGAAAAAATGTAAAGTATGGTCTGCAATCTTAAATTTCATTAAAATATTAAACATATTTAAAAATTCCTGTATTATCCTAGTATTATAATAATCCCTAGAAATGAGAAAGAAAAGAAAAAATCCTAACTTCTAAAACACAAAAATGAAAAATGTTAATTTTTTTTAATCCATAGATAGTACGTGCAACGGAACGCTTAAGTGTAGATCTGCATATGGAAACTAGTACTTGTTGGGTGTTTAAAATCGGATAACGGGTCGACCCGGATCCATAAATTCGAATATTCAGTTTTTTGGATACCCAAAAATATGATTTGGTTTCGACCAGAATTAAACCGGGTAATCCGGATACGCTGTTTAAATCGGGTCGGATCCGGATACCCCGGTTTTATTAGAATGTTTTTTATTATTTTTTTTTGTCTTTTTTCGTTCAACCATGCATTTTTTTATCTCTATTTTTATTTATAATATTTTTTATATAAAATTAAAATACTTATTTTTCAAAAATATTTAGCTTAATTAGTCATAAAAGACAAATTAAGAAAATTAAAGAATAATATTATTACACATTGGATTAAGTAAGAACAATCATAAAATAAAATATCTACAGGAGAAAAATAATATTAAGATTAAACCCAAGATTAGCTTAATAGATACCATCATTATTTTATTTATGAAAAAAGTAAAAAGAAAAAAACAGATACCGGATATCCAATTTCCAAGAATATATGACTCGAATCCGGATTATCCGGTTTGTGATCGAAAACCGGATAAATTATCCGATTTTAAAAACATGATGATTCGGATTGGGTATTTTTGCACAGCCCTTGTTGCCATATACATGTAACATTGTAATGAATAACAATGTATATAAATAATCAATAATGTAAATTATAAACATAAGTAACCTGCACGCACAGGAAAGGATTGTCATTTGACTCAATAATCTGAATTTAAGTTGTATTTAAGTGCATTTAGTCATTTATTGTAGAAAAATTATATTTGTTATGATCTTAATTTTTCTGAAAATATGAATTTATGAGTGAATTTCAGATACTAGATTAGAGCAGCTTTTTTTAGGCTTCAACTTAACTTATATATTTTAGCACAATAAAAATTAAGTAAAAGAATAGAAGTATGCATGAAAAAAGAGAGATTTTGAAGTAAAAGTATATTGGAGTAGAATTTGATTGGTTAAATAAGGTAAGTAAAAGTATATTGGAGTAGAATTTGATTGGTTAAATAAGGTAAATAGTACTCCCTTCTATTCTCCACAACTATCCCATTTGCTTTTTGGACACTTTCATCATTTACTCTTAATTTGTATTTTTTATTAATCTATAAGTTAAAATATAGTTAATTGGGATTTTGTTTGATTCGTCTTAATGCAATGATTATTAATATTAACTTTCCATAATATTTAATTATGTATAATTAGAAATATTAAAGATTGAATAAGTGCATTGGATAAAGTCTATAAAGCAAATGAAACACTCGTGGTGAATAAGTGGGAGTAAGTGATAGAGAGTACAATGTACCTTTTGTTATAAGTTTTTATGTTTAAAAATTTTAGGGTAAAATGAGGATAATTACATAAAAATTTAAAGTTTTTGTATTTTTATGGATTACATCTATTATTTATTAATCAATTTTATTTTATAATTATTCTAAACATGTAAAAAAATATATAGTAAAGTAAATAGTTACTATGCTCATTATAGCAACTATGATTAGTATCAGCTATTGCCTTGGTATGTTCTAGTTGAGAACTGTAACAAGACCCCACATTGGGGTCACTTAGTAAAATTACTAGTCCACTTTATCCTAATTCTCTGTTTTTGACATTTTTGACACTTGTGTTTCATATACAATGTAGTAAATGTACTAAAGTTAATACTATTATATGTAATTTTATCTTTTTAATCAGCTGCTAAGAGAAACATCTTTAAAAATTGTTAGATTTATTACGATAAATTGCTTCAACTAGTTAATGCACTAAATGACTATCTAATTATATATTTAAGTGCTATGTATTTTATAGGTCCGCAAACTTAAAAGAAATAGGCCATATTTATGAAAGGTTGATTTTGAACTTTAAAGGGTGTTCGAAATAATAACATAGACAGATTTTATATATTATAATTATCATTATAAATGTAGATATATGTCATGTACTTTTTAATTGATAAAATAACTAATTATAAATTGCAAATTATTCAATGTCTATTTCATTAACCAGAATTTTCAATTATTATGGCCCTTTCTAATTTATAGGCTCTAGGCAAATGTCTACCTTATCTATAGTCAAGAACGACCCTGCATATATTTGTGCCAAAATAAGCTAAAATAAAAGTGCCCATTAAGTTTTTTACCAAATACTTCATGATTTTGTTCTTAATAAACCTCTTAATGTTTTTCCTTGGTATTATTTTAGTATGAGATTAATAAATTCAGCTAAATTCATACTTATAAATATAAAAAAAAATTCAGAAATTCCAAACAAAAAAAAAAAGCTTAATTAAAATTTGAAACTATACCAAAAATGTATGCGCCCTCACCCCTTTACTAGTTTTTCCACACATTTCACTAATTTAAATTTTTAATTAATAACACAAATTTTTTAAAAAAAAATAATTGTTTTTTTGTAAATTTATTCATATCCGTACTATGCCTTTGTATTTTTTTCTCTCAAGATCCTTCACTTTTTGCTATATTTTCTATGTAGTATCCTATACATTATAATTGACGTCCTCTTGTAGTTGTTGATACCATAGAACTTAATTAACAACATGTAAATTGACTTATACCTTAATTAATATATTATTACTATTAATATTTGTACTTTTAGGGCTTAATTGAAAGTAATTAAATAAATTGGGGGACCAGAATATTTGTCGTATCTTCTTGGATCTAGTATCAAATCGAATAAAAATACGTAAATCCTTCTACATACATTTACGTAGTATTAGTACATGTGCAAATACAGGTATATAAACAATTCTCCTCAACCTTTTTTATTGGTTGTAGCTTCAAATTGTACCATAATAAAGTAGTTATTATAATAATAATGGAATTATAATATTGGACAATGCAAGTTTGCTGTCACCTTTGGTTTAGGTTTTGATATTTTTATTTTATAATGAATAATTTACAAAGAAACACCTTATAAAATCAGTTTTTTGTAAAAAAAATACCTTTTAAAATTTTTTTTGTAAAAAAACACCTTTTAAGAGACTTTTTATTAAAAAAACACCTTAAATCAGTTTCCGATGACTTTTGTCAACTTTCAGGCGTTGACTATGTCATTTGTCAACTTTCAGGCGTTGACTATGCCATTTGTCAACTTTCAGGCGTTGACTTTTGAGCTCAAATGGCATAGTCAACGCCTGAAAGTTGACAAAAGTCACCGAAAATGATTTAAGGTGTTTTTTTTTAATAAAAAGTCTCTTAAAAGGTGTTTTTTTACAAAAAAATTTTAAAATGTGTTTTTTTACAAAAAACTGGTTTTTTAATATATTTGAACTATTTTTTTTTTTCGGACTAAGTGTGTATTGTAATTATAGGACGTATGTATTTTAGGTAATTACCCCAACTATGTAATTTCCGGCTACTAAAAAATTTATCCACTTTTAAAGGTGAAAAATATTCACCATTTTAATATTCCAACAAATACATTCAAATTTGGAGGAAATCATTAATACCTTAATTAAGTCCTTAAAAAGTAAAAATTCATAATATCACACTCTCTCTTATCCAAAGAATTCCATTTTGACTCACATTAAAATCCGTGAAAAGTCAAATGGGACATTTAGGTTGTATAGGAGGGAATATCATTGATGGTCGGTTGTTTTTCCTCTATAGAGGTTTTTGGGAGAGTATACGATTCATTTATAGTTTTGTTTCTTTTTCATTCGAGATTGAAAGTAGTCCATCGTAAATGGTTTGTCTTCCTTCTTTTGGGACTTGGGTTGTATTAAGACATTGTTTGATACACAAATTTTCAAATGAGACGGTCTCATAATAAAATCATTTTATTGGGTTGACCCAATGTATATACTTTTTATCGTTTTAAATTAATCACATATAACTTTAAAGTAATCACTTACAATCTTAAATTGATGAATAATATATAATTTTAAAGCGATCACTTTTACAGTTTTAAAATGATTACTTATAACCTTAAAATGATCACATATAATATTAAAGTGATCAATTAAAAAAATGGGTTGATTGAATGGATCCGTCTCCGTCTCATGGTGAGACGGTATCATACTAGACGACTTATTTTTGATAATAAAAAAATTTATAAATGATCCAGTTTGTTTTCATATAATACCATTCATGAGGACTATAAATAATTAAAGCTAGTTGTTTATTAACACGGTTTGAAGAAGGCATCTATATTATTGGTAAGCATTAAGTCATTGGTCTTTGTATGTTTAGTAAACTTAGAATTAAGTTTATTATTTAACAATCTAATTGGATATAAAATTGAATTAGCTGATTGTTTTTGATAATTATTGTTAACAAATAACTGAATTAATAAGATTCTGATTTGTGATCTCACCTAAATTAGTTTAGTTGGTAATGAAAAGATGCTAATCCATTTTTAAAAGTCTACACACGATACATAACATACTTAAACTTTTAGGGTTTTGCTACTAATTACTTCTAGTATTTTTCCTACCGACAATATTGTTATGCTTTGTTACCTATTTAAATAAAAATTGACTTCACATTTACTTCCACATATTGTTATTCCAATTTATTTTTCTATGTTTGTACATTATATTCTATGGATCGAGTGCCCCTAACATTAAAGGGTAGATTTTATTGGATGATTTTGACCAGCACTAATATATAAATTAGAATGTTAGATTTTTAGAAAGAAACATTGTAGGAAGATTAGAGTAGTATATATCATATATGCAAATAATTTGATGGATGAGTGGGTATATACGTTGAGGGATATATTTCAAAACGAAGATAATAAAAACAGTTTAGGAATTATAAATATAGAGGAAAAAATAAAAGAGAATCGTTCAATATGATTTGAGCATGTGCAAAGATAGGAGATGTAAAATGATAAGGAATGTATAAAGTTGGGAGCCAGGGGCCTTAAAGATGAGGAAGACCAAAAATGACAAGCATGGACTGCAACATTGGAAAATATATGAAGGATTTAGACTTATAGCAAATTAAAATGGTATAAAATCGAAATGAATGAAGAAGAAAAATCTATGTGGACTACCACTCAAACTGATATATCGTTGTTTTTGTGAAACAGATATATTAGTTCACGTTGTTGACTCCATTCTATAGAAATTAAAACTCTGTCATTGTTGTCGTTGTTGAATTAATGGGATAAATAGTAGACATATGATATACGGAAGCCATTTCATTAGCTAAAATATTTAAAAAAAGTCATTTTATTGGGTGTTTGTACTAATACATGGCTCAAAGGGGTGTTAACTAAATTTAACTTGAATAACTAGAGCCGAAAATAAGACAGAAAGAAATACATATCTTTACAAAAATTTCATTTAAGTTATTAAATGAACTGCAGCAAATGTATTGATATTATCCCTTCCAATAACAATTCTAATCTTAAGACCAGCTAAAATAAACAAAATATGTTTTTTAATTAACACGGTTAATACAAGGCATTTATATTATTGGTATGAATTAATTCATTGGTCTTTGCTGTAAGTTTATCAAAATTAGAATTATTTTTAAGTAATAACCTAATTGGATATAAAATTAAATTCATGATTGCTCTTGATAATATAATTATTGTATGAAAACAGCTAAATAAATATGATTAATTTGGATTTAGTTGGTTTATGGTATTAATATACTTTTAGTATTAATTTAGATGAAATATATGTGTATGCGCTTTATTTCGTCCATTATAGGTATATGAAGCTCTCATTCTTAAAAAAAAAAATTTCTTTAAAATTTTCATTCGCTATAAAAATTTAACCTTTCGCGACATTAGATTTAGTGGCATAAAAAATACCACTGATTTATATTTTTAGTGTAATAATCATTGACTTTTATTTAAGTTCAACTATAAAGTGATTTAACGCCACTTTATTTGGTCTTTAGAGGCATATGTAATTATTACTATAGTCTATAGTGGTATTTATGAGAAATGTCACTAGATCCTATGTCGCAAAAAGCTTTAGTGTGATTTTTTATTATGCTGCTAAAATGTCTAATAAATGTCATTAAATCCTCTATATATACTATCAGAAATTTGAAGAAGCAATATTAAATTAAATATCGTTAAATATATCCGACTAAAAGCAAATTATGTTGTAGTGATTATTGCTTTATACCACCTTCATAAGTAGGACTGTCTCAAAGATTTATAAGGTTTTTTTCTTAATATGAAAATCAGCCTTAACAACAATTATGAAAGATACAATTAGAAACAATATAACTAGAAAAATTATTGGAAAGTTATCACAATGAAGGTATATAAAATATAAATGATAATGCCTAGAATTTATAAGGGTAGAATAAACATAACTTAACACTTTATCAAGTATTTTACTATTTTTTACTACCTCCTATTCAACCTAAATGTCCCATTTGATTTTTGGCACTATTCACTTATCACTCTATATTTGTATTTTACTCTTAATCTATAAGTTAAAACATAATCATGTAGGATCTTGTTTGATTTGTCTCAATACAAGGATTATTAATATCAACTTTTTATAATTTTTAATTAAGAATAATTTAAGATGTTAAAGGTTAAAATGTTGTCTCGACAAGTGTGAAAAGTCAAATAGGACATTTAGGCTGAATAGGAGGGAGTATTATTTAATATTGATAACCAAACCGATTCTGAAGGCTTTGCTATTATTTGCTACTATTTGCATCTAGTATTTTACCTACCCACAATAATGTTATGCTTTGTTAGCTAGCTAAATGTAAATCGATTTGTACGGATAAAACTTCACCATCACCTTCATAGTTCATATTATCACATATCATACAAAAATGTAAATATTGTTAGAGAAATTTAATTATATAACATCGTTATCAAATAATAATTTGATAAATATTTTGTTGAAATTGAGCTATCAATTTAGATAAATAAGTTAATTGTGTTCTTCTCTAATTTCTTGTCAGTTTTATGTTATTCTTGATTTCTATAGGAAGTCCAATGAATGTAAGATAATCATATAATTTCATAATATATATATGCAGTGTCAAATTCAAGTAAAATCATGTGTCTTGTTAAGAAAAAAATGTTTATGGCTAATGTAGGGATAATTTGTGAGACTGGGTATTCGATTCTCAACCCTATATAAAGGATTAAATTTTTTTCTTGAAAAAAGTTGTAACGTTAATCTTATGTTCTTTAAAGCGATTAGTCTACAGGCCCGTTTTTAAACCTTCAGTAACCTAGGGCGAGATTAAAAATAAAAGCCCTTATATAAAAGATTAAAAATAAGAACCCTTATGTAGAAAATTAAAAACACACCATTTGAATATAAAGCTTTAGATAGAAGACAACGAGAGAAAAAACTTAATGTTCAAGAATGCTCCAATTCATCCCAATCTTCTAATTAGTTTGAAATGTCTTTCAAATTTTCTTGTTATCGAGATAAATATGGAAATTTCTCCCTTTTGTCTTGAAATTGTAAAGAGTATTTGAAGAGTTTTACCATTTTTTTCTTAAAACCACCATAGGAATTAGGAAATACAAAAGTTTCCATTTAAATTTGAAGGAAGAGTCGTGTAAATCTTCTTGATTGATTGCATTTGTTAGGCATTAATTATCTTTTCCATTAATATCCCATTTTACTATGGCATTTTCATTTTTATTTTTTTAAAATTTTTTTAAATATTTTAATATAAAAACTTAAAGCTACATAATTTTTAAAATATGGGGCCCTGAGCCATTGGCCCACCCGCCCTAGGCTAGATACGGGCCTGCTAGTCTATGACTTACTCATTATCATATACTCCCTCATTTTCTATTTGTTGGGAGCACTTTTATAATAATAGGAATAATTATATTGTCTCATTATTATATTGTTTCTAATTTCTTAAAGAAATAATGTAGTAAAATGAAATTTACTTTGATTCATCTTAGTTGTACTTTCACAATAACAACTTTAATTGTATAAACATATGTTTACTTATATTCTTCGGCTGGATTTTTTACTATTAACATTTCTTCAATTTGCGTTATCCAATATACTCCCTCAAGGTCAAATATATTGTTCAATTTACTTTTTGGATATTATATATTGACCACTTTCAAATTATATTTTATTTTAATTTATAAATTAAAACACAATCAAATGGTATATTTTATTTGATTTATCTCAATATAAATTTTATTTATATAAACTTTTTAATTATGCAGTTTTAGAAAAATTAAGAATTGAATTAATATATTGGTAAACGTCCAAAATGAAACGGGATATTTAAATTATAAATTAAAAGGAGTACTACTTTAATTTTCAATGTGTTCAATTATGTCTATGTAAAAGTTATAAATAGTTGATATCATGTACAAATATTAAACTCGAAGTATTAACAATCAACCAAACGTACTTTCAATAATTACCATCGATTATGGATCAAGGTCTACTTTCAAGGAGACGTACATTCTAGTTTATGTAAATGCAACTATATATGCAACAAGTAATTAACTTTGATAAATTAGTCAAAATTGGTGTAGGGCAAGTCCCATGACACTTCCTAGTAGATATATGTTTATATAATCCTAAATTATTTTATAATTAGTTGTTAAAAAAAGACTAATAATTATATATAAAATTAATATCACTCCTAAATACTAAGAATAACCTTATCAAAAGTATGCATGAGTGACGTTTGACATGAGTTTGTCTACATTCATGCAAGGCTAGGACGACTAATCTATTATCTTACATTTGACTTAAAGATAATTCAACCTATTTTTTATTACCTGTCAATAATCTCAACTTTTGAAATTATTTTGATAATTTAACATTGGCTTTCAATTTGTTGCCAATGGACCTTTTAGAAAATGACTTGCTATATCAAGTTACCACTCATCTTCTCCTTCTTTATAATAATCCAACATATTACCCATTCCCTTTTGAATTTATTTTAATAATCTTACTTTTATTTTCATTTTGTTGCCAATGGACCTTTTAAGAAGCTAAATACTCAATTTCTCTTTGCCACTAGTTTATAATAATCCAACATATCTTATCCATACATGTTAAGTCTCTTTTAATTTCTTAAACACATTTTCTCTCTTCAATTATTATCAAAAAATCTACAATTTTTAAAATACTCAATTTTTCTTTGCAACTGATTTAAAGGGGTAGTATACTTTGAAGGGAAGTAAAAAACATACGACTATTATTAACTTTTTATAATTATATTGATTATAAAATTTTAACGTGTAAATTTCAACTTGATAAAGATAATATATGACGGGTCGACGGGTACTCGACTCAATGTATTTTGTGGCCCATGACCCAACCAGGTTTTAGGCAGATCGAGTATCCGACCGCCATTTAGGATGTGTGTCGACAGCTCGGGTCAAGCGGGTCGGATTTTTTGAACACCCCTAGTTGATAGGATATGTATGTAAAGACAAATGATCAACTTCATTTAGCTTCTTAAACGGTCATTTGGCAACAAACCGAAAAAGATGAGAGATAATGGAGAATAGATTGGATTATTATAAAGAAGAAAAAAGATGAGAGGTAACCTGATATAGCATGTCATTTTTTGAAGGGTCCATTGACAACAAACTAAAAACAAAGGTTAAATTATCAAAAAAAATTTCAAAAAGTGAAATTATTAAAAGGTCATAGCAAATAAATTGGATTATTCACAACAATTTTTTTTTATTCTGCCTATTATATTTGCTGTATGAGGAACAAAAGAATTGATGACATTTAAAAACCAACATTTTAATCAAATATTACTAGTCTACTATATTATGTTTGAACTCTATAATTAGAAATATATTAAAAAATAAAATATATTCATTTGATATTTTGTTAGATTTGTTTTAATATAAGTTTTTTATCAAATAATTTTTATAATTTTTTATAATACGTATTTAGAAATATTAAAGTTTTTAACAAAATTTCATAACATTTTAAAAATTATTGCCATTTTAAAAATATAAGTATATGAAACAATTAATTAGAAAAATTTAGCTAATTAGATATCATTTCATTTACTTTAGCATTATATATTAGATATTTGTCATAGTTGACTTTAAAAGTCAACTTCTCGATCCTATTTGAAGTATATATTAATAATCAATAAATGCTTAATAGTTATTTAATACACTTTTATTTGAGGGTGTTTAATTCGGCATAAAATATTTTTCTTGAAAATAAAATAATTTTTAAGAAACTATATTTTTCAATTGGACTATACAATTGGTAACTAATTTTTTTTTGTTTGATATGATGGAACACTATTAGATAAAATATCAGTGTTGGGTTTGGAGGATGTAAGAAAATTGATTTCCTTCCTTTTATTATAAGAAAATGTTTATAAGGTGATGAAAAACTCCTTTTTATCCAAATTGTCCATATAATTCTTTTGGTAGACTAAACAACGGAAAATGAAAAAAAAATAATATTTTACAGATAATATTGTCACCAAATCACACCCCTAAATTATTTCTCTTTTGGTAAATTATATTTACTTTTAATACCCTCATATATTGGTCATTATTAATTAACACTTTACTAATTCCCTTAGTATAACATAGTGTAACATCATTTAAAACTTCTTATCGATCAAGATCAAGATCAAGATCAACTAATACATTTTTGACAACACTTAGCTTTAAAGTTTCAATAAAAAAAATATAATTTGAATTGAAAATCAGATCTTTATCTTAAAAGAATAAGTATTATTTTTTTCAAATTAAGTTTTGAATTTAATTCTTATCTAGTATACCCATTACAACCCTACATTAAATTGAACAAAAGTAATTTAATAATGTTTGACATGGAGATTTATTAATTAGGTTTAATTTGTTTTCCAAACATGCCGGCCCCTTCTAGACAATGGTACAAAGCTACATAGTAGACCATTATCATTCGTGAAGGGTCATTCAATTATTAACCTACCACAAGTAATTATAGCATACCATGTAATTAAAATGATTTATCCAATGGTTTTAAGTTTGTCCATTTTGAATCGATCAGATTTGACCCAACGATTTATGAGATTATCACTATTTTATTCTTAAATATCATTAAAAAATATCTTTTAAAGTCATAATGTTTGTGAAAAGAATCTCATAATAGTAATAAAATAACTGCTTAAAATTTTAAAATCGATGCACAAGTACTAAAAGTTTGTTTGATAATTGATATTAAATAGTGGGATCGAGAATGATTTGCACTGTAAATTTTCATAATATGCATCATGTCATTCCAACTGTAATTGATCATAAAAAAGTTTTGTGTTTATAATTTTCATTACCATCTAATACCACATTTTCAAATGGTAATGCATTAGAATGAATTTAATGATGAAAAATGAAATTGTTTAAAGAAAATAAGTATAACCATTAAAATTTGTTTAGAGATATTTGTACCAAAATTACATTAACTTTCCATTACCATTCTCATCATTTAGTATTGATTATCAAACGGCCTGTAGGTTCTAATTACTTGTATATATCGACAATAAACCTAAAAATTTACCAAATATTAATACTAAGTTTATTAAGATCTTTGGAAAGTTAAGTTCGGTCGAAATTAGATTGAATAAAAAACTATCAAATCTGTATAAACACTTTTTATAATTAAAATAATAAAGATGGCTACTTCTAAAAAAAAGGAAAATCATTATAAAATTACTTTACATAAATTAGCTTGTAACTAAATTAAATAGAAAAAGATAGGATGAACAATAGAAGTATAAATTAAAGATGAAGAATTCTTCTTTTAATGTCAATTACTTACAAAATTTAGGGACCCAATTAAGAGCTAGCACATCACATAAAAGTTTTACTACATATCCAATTATATGGTTACCTTACATAAATGAGAAAACCTAGCTATATAATACACTTGCACAATAATTATAATGTAAATGGTTGAAACAACACTTTTTATTGGTAAACCAAAGTCTATTCTATGTAACAAAATGAGCAAATTAAACGTCTTGTCACAAACTAACCATGCATCAACTTCATACATTTTTTTTATAAAAGATTTGGTTTACTAGTTAAAAGATGTACTAGAAAAATTAAGCATTCCAACGTATCTATCCTTATAAAATTTACCTTACATAAACAAGAAAACAACATGTACAAATAATTAGATGTCCCTATTTTGATGAGTTAATTATCAATCATAAGTTAACCCACACTTTGTTGCATTAGTATAAAACTTTTCGAAAACTGTTCAGAAAATATCGTTCTCTGAGACAATGATTTTTATTATTAGATGAAACTGTTATTTTAGACAATAATTTTTACATGAATACAAAAGATTAGACTTGTTGGTCCAACAGGTGAAAAGTCGTTATCTAAAACAATGATTTTATCTAAAGCAATGATTGGAATATTTTCATGAAAATAAATACACAAAATAATTTAATGTGTAGATAAAAATTGAACAAAAGTGATTGGAATATTTTCATAAAAATAAATATGACAAAGTAAAAGAGACGAGCTAAAGGCATGTTTGTATTGAAATAAATAGGTAAGAGGAAAATAGTAATCAAACAAATGTAAATGAAGATAAGTATATTTGAATTTAAAAGGAAAGATGAATGATAAAGAACTTAATGGTTTGAGAAAGAGGAAGAAAAATAAGGATAATCAACCTATTTTGGGGGAGAAGGAGGGGAGTAGGCCTCCATCTAACTACGGTAAATATTTACCCAAATAGTTCCCCTCCATTCAACTACTCTTGGTGAAATGATTTTAAAATGAGGTGCTCATACGTTAATAACTATATTAGTTGAGCTATTCAACCCATACACGTATGGGGAACGTCTGACAATGAAACCGTATCACACAAGAATTTGTGTTACTGAAAATGAGGGGACTAATTCTTTTTTTTTCTTTTTTTCATCATTTTGTGATTATTTCGTATATTTGACAACTACAATATTCTCTTAGTTTATTACTCAATTTATTTTCTTACTTTAACTTTTATTTTCCCCATAATTATTTGCATTCAATACAAGCATACCTTACAAAGATAAAAAAAAACATATACCTTAAAAAGAAAAAGATATATATGAAAATTTCAAAGGGAAAGAAAGGTATCTTTTAACCTTTGTGTACCCTTATTATTCAACCAGATCAACATTTTAAAACAACCAAAAGCGTTTGTTGCTTAATGGATAGAGCATTTGTATGTAGAACAGAAGTTTTGGAGTTTGACTCTTATTGGGCGCAGATATCAATTGGGAGTTTCTTGACTGCGCGCATCTTTCTTTACTCCTTTTTGGGGGACGGGTATGATTTGTCCACATCTTTCAAAATAAAGAAAACCCCTCACTCGGACCCTGCTTTGTGTGGGATACTGAAAGTGTCATTTACCTTTATCAACATTTTAAAACAAATTAACATCAAAAAATACATATAAAAACAAATTAAACGTAATTAATTAGCAACTTAAGAATGGATTCCTTTTATAATTGAATAGATTCCCGTTTTGTAAGATTAAGATTCAATTTTTTTCTTTTTAATTAAGAAAATGATGTCATCTTGAAATGCAGCATAGGAGTAATAAACTATTTAGGGTAGTTCTTGTTTTTATACATGTGGCAGTCGAAAAGCCACCAAGACTTGTTTTCATTTGTTATTAGATTTGTTATGACTTATGAGAAGTATTATCAACTCAAATAAAACAAAATTTTATGGCCGGCCTTTGGATTTAAACGTAATTATTAAATTTTCATTGACAATAATGAACTAGTCGACTACTTTTTTGAAATGAAAATATAATATACTTATTTATTAAATTTTTCATTGACAATAATGAACTTGTCTTGAATCTTGATTGAGGAGTAAGTTTAGTCTTTTAGGAGCTAAGTCGTCCTTCTTAGAGAGCCACGACCTCTGAAGGAGTCCTGTCTATTTCATCATGTCCTTCATTCATGGTGGTGATTGAGGTTTTTCCTCTTTCAGGGTCTTGAGATTAATAATCATGTTCCAGCACGCGCACACACATATATATACATTCTCATTCATAATAATTTCAATCATTAATAACAATTATTATAAATAAGCAATTGATATCAAGAATATATATGTTAGATAATAATGTAGAGAATTTCAGAGTATATTTATGTGGAAGAAATAACAAATAATAATGTGGACAATAAAATTTAGAGTGATATTGAACGATTAATGCTTAAAGTAATAATAATAGCACTAGAAACATATAAGATTACAATATATATACCACTACTATATTGTAGTAGCTTACTCTTATTCTTACAATAATTCACTCTAAAATATTGCTCTCATTTTTGCTTTACCACTCAAAGATATTGTGGTGGGATGATAAAAATGCAAGTGATGAGCACCCTATTTATACTACTAGAAATGCTCCAAAATTCAACAAAGGTTGGCAAGTAATTAAAGTTTTTACACTTAGCTTAATAGGGAGGGGTGATAGGAGTAGAATTTTACCACACTTGGTTGTAAATTTTTGACTAATTTATGAATTGATAAAAGAGAATTGGTTGGTGACTTTGTTTAACACCCCCCCCCCCCTCAACAACCATTCTCCCTCAGAGTAAGCCTTGAGGTCATACCAAGTTGTTTACAAAACTTCTCAAACTTTGGTCCTCCAAGATCCTTATCGAAAATGTCAGCAACTTGATCATCTGTCTTCACTTGCTCAAGTTGGATTTCACCTTGTAGAACCTTTTCTTGAACAAAGTGATAATGTACCTCCACATGCTTAGTCCTAGCATGAAACACTGGATTTTCAGCTAATCGTATAGTTGACTGATTATCGCAACTTAACTTGACACCATAGTCAACAGGCTGATGCAAATCCTTCTGTAGCTGGGTGAGCCATACACATTCTTGTGTTGCCATCGCTGATGCTCGGTACTCTGCTTCCGTACTTGACAATGACACTGTTGGTTGTCTCTTACTACACCATGAAACTTCTCCAGAACCCAAGTTGAACACATAACCGGAAGTTGATTGACGTGTATCAAGATCTCCAACATAACCAGCATCACAATATCCAGCAACTTCAAATTTTCTATCATTACGGTAAAGGATACCATAATCAATACTTTCTTTGACATACCTTAATATTTGCTTTATAGCTTCCAGGTGAGGTTTCTTCGGTTTCTGCATGAACCGACTAATCACACTAACTGCATAGGTAATATCTGGTCGGGTTAGCGTGAGATAGACTTCCCACCAATTGTCTATACATTGTCACGTCTTCTAACTCCTTGCCTATTGCCGAACATAGTTTTGCATTAACCTCCATTGGAGTTGAGATAGGCTTGCATTCAAGCATTCCATATTTATCCAAAAGATCTTGGGCATATTTCTGTTGGCAGATTAATATCCCATCATTGGTTCGCTCCACTTCTAGACCAAGAAAATGCTTCGATTCTCCAAGTTCTTTCATCTGAAATCGAATTGAGAGATTTGCTTTTGTTTGTTGGATCTCCTAATTTTCATCTCCAGTAACGATGAGATCATCAACATAGACAAGAACTATCGCCAACTTTTCATCTCGAGCTTTCACAAACAAACTTGAATCAGCTGGTGCAACTGAGTAACCACTTTGTAGCAAGAATTCTGCTATTTTTCCATACCATGCTCGTGGTGCTTGCTTCAAACCATAAAGCGCATTTTTATCTTGCACACATAGTTTGAGATTGACTCTCGAAACCTTTAGGTTGATCCATGTAGATATCTCTATCCAGTTTACCATGTAAGAATGCGTTCTTAACATCCATTTGCCAAAGCTTCCAAGTGTGACTAGTCGCAAGTGCTAGTAAAATACGCACTGTAGTAATCTTTGCCACTGGACTAAATGTTTCATCATAGTCCAACCCATATTGCTGAGAAAATCCTCGAGCTACCAGTCGTGCCTTGTACCTTTCAATGGAGCCATCGGGTTTAGTCTTCACCTTGTACACCCATTTACAGGAAATAGGTTGAACTTCCTTGGGTGTTGGTACTAACTCCCAAGTTTGATTCTGGTGTAGAGCTTGAATTTCCCCCTCCATGGCTTTTCTCCAATCTTTGCTTCGAGTTGCTTCATCATAGCTAGTTGGCTCTCTGACATTCTCAACCATTGCATAATTAGCATATTTCGGATTAGGCTTTCGAGATCTTATCGATCTACCGAGGACTAGACGAGGTTCCTCTTCTTCAAGATCTTCTACTTGACTTGGCTTTTCTTCTTCAATACTTCTATGATGTGCTCCCGTCTTCCATGGACTTTTCTCTTTTGCTTTTGGTGAAGTTTGTGAATTATCACCTTCTAGATCACCATCTTGAGTAGACTGATCCTCTATTTTCTCTAGCAGCTTTTCCTCGACCTCCTTTGAGTCTAGCAATAATACATCTTGTGGTGACCACCAAGACGATGCTTCATCAAACACCACATTTCTTGACACATGACACTTATATGTAGTTGGATCACAACATTTCCAACCTTTCCTTTGATCATCATATCCCACAAAGATACATCTGATCGCCTTCTTGTCAAATTTGCTGTATAGGTGCTCAGGAACGAACACATAGCATACACATCCGAAAACTCGAAAATGGCTCACTACCGACTTAATCTTCCACAACTTCTCGTATGGGGAGACAAACTCTAGCCTCGCTTGTGGTAGCCTGTTTGTCACATGTATTGCTGTTTTCATGCATTCGACCCAAAAACGTGGTGGCACGTTTTTCGCATGTAGCATGCTTCCACATATCTCTGCTAGGTGTTGATTCTTTCTCTCTTCTACTCCAATTTGTTGTGGAGTGTTTGGACAAGTGAGCTGGCGTCGTATTTTGCAATCTTGCAAATACTGAGAGAATTCAGCTGAAGTATATTCTCCCCCATTGTTTGTTCTTAGACATTGCACTTTTCTACCAACTTCTTTTTCCATTGCTTCCTTGAACTGCTGGAACATGTTGAATGCTTCTGATTTCTCCTTCATAAAGTCTACCCAGACATATCTAGAATAATCATCTATGAAGGTGATCATATATCGTAGGCCACTTACTGAATGTTGCTTGACTGGCCCAAATACGTCTGAGTGAATAAGTTCTAAAGGTGCCTAAGACTTAAATTTTGAGTCTTCATATGGCAGCTGGTGTGCTTTACCGAATTGACATCCGGCACAAATTATCTCTTCCTTGACATCCAATTCAGGAAGACCCTTGAGCATCGATTTCTTCATCATCACTTTTAGCTTAGTATAGCTCACGTGACCCAAGCGTGTATGCCACAAGTCAGTTGTCTCATTCTTCCTTGTCTTGTCTACATATGCTGTTTGAGCAGACATTACATAGACAGATTCTAAACGTTGTCCCTCTAATATTGGTGTTGAATTATCCTTCAAATTTTGGTACACCTTTACATCTTGAGGTCCAAAGAGCACATAGTTTCCTGAGGCAGTCAGTTGTGATACTGACAATAAATTCTTTGTCCTACCTGGAACATGGTAGACACTATCCAGCTGAACTTATTTGTTGCTAAATCGCAGAGTTACAACCGCTTTACCAATATGAGTAATTGACATTTCTGAGTTTTTTTGCTGTAATAACAACTCGACCACACTTATACTCGGACATGCTCACAAACTTTTCTTTATCTCCTGTCATGTGATTCGAACAACCAGATTCGATGATCTAATCATCCTTGTAATTGATCATCTTATCATTTGTTGTGGCAAATGCAATTTCCTTTGGCTCGGTGTTGCAGGTTGACACAACCATCATGTCAAAATACTGTTCTTCCACATCTAGTTCACATTTTGAACTAAACTCTTCAACGGCATAAGAAGCTTGAAAATCCCATTCTTTTTCGCTTCGGCTTTCTGGCTCTGCCGAAGTTGCAGCATTCCCTTCTACTGACTTGGACCAGCGTTCTCGAGCATAATGTCCCCTTTTATTACACTTGTAGCACACAACCTCTCGTCGTGTCCGAGTCTTATCTTTATTCTGATTTTCTTGTCGATCTCGAGTTCCCCCTTGATGGAAGCCTCCTTTTCCTCGTCTTTTCTGAAATCCTCCTGACTTTTGATTTGACTTGCCAGGTAATGGATTACTCGACTGACCAATCTTCTCACCACTCTTATTTGGATTTTTGTTTCCAAATAGAGCAGTCTCTTCATCTTTGACAGAAGCTCCAGACATTTATTATCTAGAGCTTCCTGATTAGCTAACACATTTTCAAACTCGATTAGAGTTGGTTGTGTAGCCCAACCTCGGATGGCCGTGACAAGACCATTAAGACTCGACTTCAAGCCGCGCACAATGATTCTTCGCATCCTAGTGTTCGTGATCAGATTCTCTAAATCCAACTTTGTGATTTGCTCACACAAAGTCTTGACTTCAGTGAAATATTGGTTCACCGTCAATTTATTTTGTTGGATCGACATTAGCTCGTTCTCTAGCATCTGGAGTTGAGCATCGTTCTTCTTGGAGAACAACCTTGACAATATGTCCCATGCCTCCTTGGATGTCTTCGCATCCTTGATGCGGTGAAACAACTCGTCTTCAACAGTTGCTGCCAACATGTGCATCACCTTTCCGGCTTTAATCTTCCACTTCTTTGACTCTTCTACATCGATTGATACTGTGGTATCACCACCACCGACTATTTCCCAAAGGTCTTAACCCAACATATAAAATTGCATACGTATGCTCCACGTAGTGTAATTATTATTGTTGAGTTTCTCAATATTACCAGATGTACTCGCATTATCCGCCATTAGTTACTTAGTTACGTCTCTCACGTAATAAGTAAGTTTGGTCTCTCACCAAAAACTTCACAATCCCAGATTGCACACAGATGGAATTTAATGTGATGGGTAGCCAAAATTATTTTGACTAATTTTTACCAGTCCTTGACTGATAATTTACCAAAGTGAGTCTCACAATAGACCGTTTGGCTCTGATACCAATTATAGAGAATTTGGGGGTGTATTTATGTGGAAGAAATAGCAAAATAATAATGTGGACAATAAAATTTAGAGTGATATTGAACGACTAATGCTTAAAGTAATAATAATAGCACTAGAAACATATAAGATTACAATATATATTACTACTATATTGTAGTAGCTTACTCTTATTCTTACAATAACTCACTCTAAAATATTGCTCTTACTTTTACTTTACCACTCAAGGATATTGTGGTGGGATGATAAAAATGCAAGTGATGAACACCCTATTTATACTACTAGAAATGCTCCAAAATTCAACAAAGGTTGGCAAGTAATTAAAGCTTTTACACTTAGCTTAATAGGGAGGGGTGATAGGAGTAGAATTTTACCACCTTTGATTGTAAATTTTTAACTACTTTATGCATTGATAAAAGAGAAGTGATTGATAATTTTTTTAACAAATAAAACATTTGATAGTTAAGGCCTCATGATATATTTATAGTTTAACATTCCAGATAATTCAAATTAAGCTCAATCTTGTAAGATTTGCATTTGTGCCAAGTATAACTTGCTAATTTTGATCATTGTAAGATATGTGAATAGTAAAAAAGTGAAAGTGTTACAATCAAAACATTTCATCTAATTTTTTCACTCAAAACTTTTACTATTCACTAATAGAAATAATTGTGAACTAAGCTAACCCTTTTTAAATAAAATATAATTTATAAATTTTGTTCATTAGATTTTCATGCACATGTTATGAATTCAATTTATTTCTCTATACAAGTAGTCAAATTGAGCCTAAAATACTAGCAAATGATATTATCAAACTATAGTTCTTATTATTAAAAATTCTATGAAAGACAATAATGATAAGTCTTTGTCAAATAATATGATTAAGTATATTTTAATTTAATTACATTATTATTGATGTATAATAAATTATTAAACACAACCACCAATCAAAGCTTTAAATAGAAAAGCTAGGTCAGCTGTTCATTGCTCAAACACAAATATCATCATCTTTCTCTTCCTCTCTTTCTCTTGTTCCCTTTACACCTTTGAGCTAAAATTCTCACTAATTATTATTATTATTATTATTATTAATTACGAAAAATGGGTTACAAAGCATTGGAAGAATCAAAACTGAAAATTAAGCATAGAAAAGGTTTATGGTCACCAGAAGAAGATGAAAGGTTAAGAAACTACATTAATCAACATGGCCATGGATGTTGGAGCACTGTTCCGATTAATGCAGGTAAATATTAAATCATTGAATTGTGATCATTTTAATTAGATGGAGTAATTAGATAATTGAAATTAATTTTTATTCTACATATTTAATTAAACTTTATTAAGCTTATTGAACGTATAATTATTTGCTTCAATAGTTGAATTAAAAAAATGTCGGTCATTTATAAGAAATTAGGATATTCTTCATTACTTTGATGGATGTATGGAATTAGTTATTGGAGTATTTTTTTATTATATAAACAAACTAAATTGGAGGTTCTTTGAATAAATAAGTGAACATGAAAGACTAGTTTATAGATATATATAAATTATTGGAAAAATTACCAGAATAATACAATTTTTTGCTTATTTTCCTATAATAATATAAATTTTTAATTAATCATGAATAATATCAATTTATGGGGGTGTTTCCCTAGAATATACCTAACATGTTAAAAATCAAACTCTAAGTGATTATATGACAAAAAAAATTTAGTAAATTAATTAATAAACTAAGTTGGTATTATTCTAGAAAAAAAAACTTCCAAAGTTCGTATTATTTATGGTTAATCTAAAGTTCGTATTATTGTAGGAAAATTAGCAAAAAGTTGTATTATTCACGATAATTTTTTCTAAATTATTTTCTAAATAATTAAATATTTTTAGCATATGTCGAGAGTTTTCTCTTTCAATCTTGTGACATGTGTTCAACAATCACATATATGAATAATTAATTTCCTATTTTTTGCCTATATATATCTAGTTTCTCTAGCCTATTTAAAATGAAAAAATAAATAAGATAAGTTGAATTGTTTTATTATAGTTAATCTAGCTAAATACTAGTAACGCAGCAACAAAAATAATGTCAAAGCATTAAATTCAATTTTTTGATTACCTTAACTAAAATGAATGATATGCTATAAATCTTGCCTTTTTATTCAAAATTTTTGGGAAATTAGCTTTGCCGACATTTTAAATTTTATTTCATCTATGATAATATAATAGCCTAAGTCAAAATAACGAGAATTTAAAATTCACAAGCAAAAGATCATTGCGACATTGACCTTCAGATTTGAATAAAATTGGAGTATAAAATTATGTACTCCAATTGCTTTTCAAGTCGACTTTTGTTGTGGAATAATCACCTCACTATTCTTGATTAGTCCATATAAATATATAAATATATATATACAATATTATTATTATTTGAGATAGTCTCAGCGTAAAACAAGCTTTATATGTAAGTTAAATTAAAAAGGTAGTCTTACCATAAAATAAGCTTTATATGTAAATTAAATTAAAAAGCCTGATTAATTAAAACAAATTATGAGAATATGAGCTATTTATTTTAAGACGGTCTTACAAGGACATGATCTCGCACGAGAATAGCTGATATAAATATTTGTTAATCACAGAAATATTACTTATCATTGTGTTATTATATTATTTATTACACATGGATTCTTAGAAAACAACTTGCGAATTTTTCAGGACTTCAAAGAAATGGGAAAAGCTGTAGATTAAGATGGATTAATTACTTAAGACCAGGGCTTAAGAGAGGTACATTTAGCCCCCAAGAAGAGGAGAAAATTCTGAATCTTCATTCTGCTCTAGGAAATAAGTGAGCAAATTTAAATTCATTAATTATGCTTATTTAAAAACATATAATATAACATTTGACTTTTAAAGAAAATAAGTCAACTACAATAATTTTGTGAAATTATCATTTTCTGTTTAATTATTTAAAGAATTTTTTCATGAATTAAGCTGTATTTTAATGTATATAATATAATAACTAGTAAACTATATAAAAGAGAACATCTATTTCCCAAAAAAATTAATCATTTTCAAGATTAGCATAAATCGTTTATGTTTTTAGTAACTTAACCTATTCCATAAATAACCATGCGTTTCAATTATTATATTTATGTTTCTAATAATGTAAATTAAATATAAAATATTTATTACTACATACCGACACATAAAATTCAATTTTTATGTATTAATCAAACTAAAATATTTGTTCATTAAAAGGAAGATTTGTTTATCATAGATATGTATCCAATCTCTTGGAACTATCTTGTAGAAAATAAAAGTATGAATAATTGTAAGAGTGATAATATAGGACTTTTTTTCAGTAAACTATCTACTCATTTGAATTATTTAAAAGAAAAAAGTACTCCTATTTTCTGAGAAAATCCATCCAAATAACTTAATGTTATTTTACAGCGTAATTTAGTAATAAATTTTAAATTTATATGCTATTTTAGATAGTATAAAAATATAAGAAATTTTCTATTTTAGTATTCCCTCCCTTAACAATATAATGTTAGTTAATTATTTCGTTTTAGGTTTTTTTTTTATTGGTTGAGAAAATAAATAAAACAATTCCATTAATCCATTAATTTAATGGATGATTGGAAGAATGTTAAAAAGTTCATTAATTATTGCACGTACCCAAATCAAAATCAAAAATTAATTAACCTTACAAAAGTTAATCTTTGATTTCTAATTAATCCAATATAAAATATCTGATAATCAATTTATATAAATTATTGTGTTATATATCTAATATAACCAACATAGTGAAACAAATTGAGGATTATATAATACTCCCTCCGAACCAATTTAGATGTCCCATTTGCTTGGGCACGGTTATTAAGAATTGTGTGGGGTCCATTAAAAAGGATAAGTAGTAAAGGGTAAGTAGAAAAAGGTAAGTAGTGAAGGGTAGTTGGGTAAGTAAGGTACATAGAGGTATATTCGTAATTACTTGTGTGAACTAAGGATATTTAGGTAAAAAAGATTGACAAAATTAGAAATGAGACAACTAAAAAGACTTTGCCAAATAAGAAAATTGGACAACTAAATTGGATTGGAGGGAGTATAAAATTGATTTATGTCGTTATTAACAAACGTGTGAAGAGCATTCACATCTTAATTTCTTACTTTGAACCTCCATTAAATTTATAAGCTAAAAAAGGATTTCATAACTTTCATTGGATACTTCTACATGAGGCATAAGAAATACCGGTAGAAAATCAATTTTTATAATTAAAAGTTGCTTTATTTTGGAGTATCTTCCTTGGTAAGATACTGATGGCATGAAGCTAAATTTGAACATTTAAACAAGTTATATAATATAATAAAACATTAAAAATTAAAGAGAAACGTACCCAAATTCATCCGGACCATGCCTAACTTTACTAGATTTGGTAGAGCATTAATTTGGTTACCCTTCTTCTCTAAACTTTGTCAATATTAGAAGAATTTTGTGATGCTATTAAAAATAATCATGAAACAATATTTAGTAACTAATTATGGAGTACATGCTAAGCTACGTATGGCAATAATTTTTTATTTTTTTAAAAACGTTAGTGAGAATTAGGGAAACCTATTATCATAAGATTCATAAGAGTGTCTTCTAAGTAAAGAAATAGGGTTTCTTTAGGTATAATGATTGTACTATGTCCGTTTAGGTTATTTGTAACATATTAATTAAAATTGTGAGTGCTTTTTAGTCATAGTTAACAAATAAAAATGAAATAAAGTGAGTATTTTAGGGCATGTATTATAATGAATAAATATCGGTCAAATTTATTAGGAATATAATGCTGAAAACTAAAAATTAAAAAGCAAAATAAAATTCACTTTTTTCAATTCTCTATTTAATTTGTGTTTTTAGTTTGAAAAAACAGAAAATTTAAAATGAAAAGCGATAACAAACCTGTTCTTAGTAATTTACCATACAATTTAAAAACAATAATGAAGAAATCAGAAACAACAAACATGGCATATATATAGTGCAAATAAAAGGAAAATGGGATACTTTGTAGATGGTGAGATTCCGTATTTATTAAAATTGAAAGGAAAACCTTTATCTCTTAAATAAACTCATGATTTTCTCCTTTAAAATATTTCTTAAGAATTGTAGCACAATCCATATAATGAAACCTATTATTTTTTATTAAAGACACCATAACAACAACATATAAGAATCTTAATCTTAAAAAATTAGATCAACTACATGAACCAATTTATCAATTCTAATATTTTTTTAATAAAAAAATTAAGCAAAAATGTATTAATATTCTATACCTATAAATAAAATAATACGTATAAATTTGATATTTTCTCCGATTCCATCTCCATTATGATTTATGATTATCCGAGCATTATTAGTTTAAATACACTTATTATTGTCATATTCAGTATATCATACTCATAGAAAGTATGATCATAGGACATTTTACATTATGATAACAATTTTTTTTTTTTTCTATTTTTGGTTAGATGGTCACAAATAGCACAACAATTACAGGGAAGAACAGATAACGAGATCAAGAACTTTTGGCACTCATATCTCAAGAAGAAAGTTGCTAAGAAGGAAAAATCACAATCCATATCACAAATCCAATCAACTAATCCAATCTTTCAAGAAGAAATTGAATCACCAATTAAATCAAACATCACGATTTCGAGTTTCGATTCGATTGGTACTACAGAAGGATCTTCCATTGATGTAAACCAATCCAATAACAATCAAATTAGCAACCTTCCAAGACTTTTCTTTGCAGAATGGTTTAGTTTGGATAGTATGAATAATGGGCAAAATAATAATATTATTCATCAAGATTATCAAAACCCTAATTACAATAATAATGTTAATTATTATAATAATTTATATGTTGAGGATTGTTTTAATCAAGGAGTTATATACAATAATGAAGGATCATGTAGCAATGAGGAGTTAAGTAATGAAGCTGATCAAAATGGGATGTTCAAGATTGAAGATCCAACTTCAGAGATTGTTCTAAGTGAATTATTATATGGGAATCGTGAAATTTCAAATAATTTTTTTATGGGAAATAATTTAATGTACATTTAAAAGGGTTTTATTAGATTATGGAGTATTCAAGAGAAATTCTTGAAAAATAAATTAAAAATATATTATGCTATTTATTTTCGTTTGTTTTTTGTGTGTGTAAATGAAATTGATTCCGAGTAATTTGGTTAACCATTAATTAAGAAATGTAATTAGTTTGGTTAAGGTGTATTATATCATGATTCTTTGAGTAAGAATAATTTACCAATCAGTAACAATAACATTAGTATTTAAGTTATCAATTGTTTTTTTTTCATAGATTACTAGGCTAAGAGAAGAAGGAAAACTAAGTAAAATTTAAATCATAATCTTATTTAAAAAAAGCAATATTTATTTCAACTAAGCCATGATTCAATTTTCTCAACGCGTTAAACATATTCAAATGTCAATTCAATTTTTCCTAGAAAAGGTCAAACGTGGAGAAGTGCATGTCTTCTTATGTTCAAATATCCTGATTAATCAAAGGTTATAAGGTTACGATTCTTATTTACGATTTTGCGATTCAAAAACACGATTTTACGATCTTATGATTTAACGATTCGATTCTACAAATTTATTATCAATTTTATTTAATTTTGCTTATGTACCATCTTTTATTAACTTTTCTTACGATTTAATGATCTATCATCATAATATTAAAAAAATAAATTTCTTCATTGATATGAAGATTCTAAAAAGGACACTCCTAGTATTCCGCACAAGGCAGGGTCCGGGTGGAAGTTTTTCTTTTTCCTGAAAGAGAGATGCACACAGTCAATGTAACACCACCCCCCATCTGATACCTGCGCACAATAGGAGTTGAACCCCAAACCTTCTGCTCCACATGCAAATGCTCTATCCATTGAACCACAAGCACTTTTAGTGATATGAAGATTTAAACTAATTATTAAATATTTTTCTATTTCATCTTAAAAATAAAGTGAATAAAAGTTTAATTAATAAATTTAAACTTTTGAGATGAATAATTAGGACTGAATAACAAATTTAGGTTTATTGTAGAATCTTACAATCCTATGATTCAATTCTACAAGTCTGAACGATTTCAAGTAAAATTTTGATTTTAACAACTATTGTTATAAGTGATCACTTTAACGTTAAATAATTAATTACTTTGATTTTAAATGATCACTACGGTCATAATGGTTCACTTTAAGATCATGAGTGATCACTTTAAGGTTGGAAAAGAGGGTCATTAGTCCTTACTTATTCAAGTAAGTGAATAGGCTAGAAGACGGCTGGAGGGACATCAGTTTACGGCATATCTGCTGAAGCCTCTGCCCAGCACTCGGATTAGGAATAGCTGATACGGTTGCCGATTGACATCTCTTCTAATTCGTCGATACGAGAAGCGAACAAATCGCCTCTTTTTTAGAACCTATTGAGGAGGGCCTCAGCCCGGGAAGGGGGGGAAGTTGGTCTTTCTCCATGACCCCACCATCATCAATTTAATGATCATTTTAACATTAATACTAGTCAATTTAAAATTTTAAATAATTATTTTAAGTATATAAAATGATTACTTAAAGATTATAATTACTGACATTTAGGTTGTACTAGTAACGTGATTATAGTTTTCTTAAGAACTGGGCTCTTTATGTTGTTGGACTTTTTGGATAGATGGTCACAGGTTTGGTAAAGATGGATTACTTGGGCCGATAGAGGCCTTCAGTATAGCTTCGTCTCTACAAACAATTGCTCTTGTGAGAGATTGTCTCTTCAAGAGACGATTTGCAAAACAAGAAGCTCACATTTTTATTTTCAGTTTAATTTGTATTAATTAGGCTATTTATTTCATTTATTTAATGCATCTCTTGGAGAGACCGTCTCTCACAACAATTTGTGCTCTACAAATAGTTCCTTCTACCAAAATAATAGCTCCGCACATTAAAGAGATTGCCGTATGTCTTAATGGAAAAATTGTCCTGAATAATTCGATCTATTGCGCATCTGTTGTGAATATATTCCAACCATTGTATATTTTTTGCTAACAGTACCCCTTGCCACATTTTGACCGGTTATTGTAAGTACCTACAACCAAAGAGGAGTACAATTAGAAATAGTTAAGAGTAAGAATTATCCACAACAGATGAGCAATAAGTGGGATAATTCATGACAATTTTCCTATTTTATTTTAGTAAATTTCATTATTTTGTAATATTTTTATTTTATATAGTATTTTTATCACCCTTTTAGATTTTTATCCATACATTTTTATTCATTTTCTTTTATTTTTATTCTTACAAACACAATTTAATGACCTCTACTTTATCTCTTAATAATATTTCACTTGATTGTGTTGCTATCTCTTACATATTTTTTGTCTCATAATTTCATATGCAAACTCGAAGTATTATTAATAATTATAGGGTCCACTTTTATTTAATCAAACAAGGAGTTAATGATTGGGTTAATTCATATTAAAATATCCGAAAGAAGCTTACTTATGACTTGCAGAACATGCTACCATTCTGGTTTGTTTGTAAATATACCGACCAAATGGACAACTTTTCGTTTGCCAACTAATTTTTACGATAAAATAACGGTTTTCATGCATTGCAAGAGATGATCATTAATTGGATTTTACAAGTATTATTAAATTATATGATCTGGAACGACTTTACTTGTCCAATTATTAATTAACAATTTTTTTTTGAAATATGAATTAACAAATTTTAATACTCTTTTAGTGTGTTAAGTTTCTTCTTAATTGTTATTGTTTTTAATAAGTTATCTAAATCTTATCCTAACCATTTCAATTATTTTTTTAGATAAGCAAACCAACTTAACCACTTGAATTATTGGTTAGTTATTATAAGCACTTTCGAAATTTTATGTGTAAGATTTTTGTTGTCTGGTTAATAAATTTAGAGTCGTCTTTAAAATAGAACCAATTTTATTAGTTTTTTTGCATAAAAAATAGCTTTTTTATAAATTTTGGTTTATATTTTTGATAATTTTTGAATGATGTCACCCTACAACTAAAGATATTATTAGTAAAGATAAATTTATTTTGAATTCTATCAGCTTTACTATTTTTTAGGGGGGATTCGACAAGGAAGTACACTATGTCTAGAAGATTGAGAGGAGTAAGCACTTACATGAACAAGTAAGCAAGCAATGTATGTGTAGTTGACCAAATAACAAAATGAAAAAAGTACAAGCAAGCAATGCTCGGGTACATCAAATGATAAAATCATGCTCGTCCATTGTCGTTCGTTTGAGCATTTTGGTAATCATCTAGACACGAGCTACTGCCTAGCCCATGCTCGCCTCATTGCGCATAATTTGTCCAAACTTGTATTCTCCCCAAACACTTCACCTATGCAGGTTATGATCTTTGCATTGCTAGTTTGCCCTTTTGCTCGGATGAACATCGCTTGCTCATCTGAGCACCTTTGCTCAAATTAATTTAGTACTTAATATTTTAGATCAATTAAACAATATGACATAAAACTATACACATGTCGACTTAAAGCTATTTGAACGATTGCGCTCATGCCACATCGACATGCCGGCCATTATGTTGGGTCATGCATGATGCATACCTTTAGGAAGTTTGTAGCAGGTCGTGCAATAGTAAAATTTACAAAACTAACCTCACAAAAGTAATAATTTAAAAATCATAAGTGATAACATTTCAAACTTTAATAGTTTGATTTGAACAAGAGATCAAATCCTATACAAGATCAAGAAATTGGAAGAAAAAACTATACTATAATACCATGCATAATCATTTTGTACATAAATAATAGGAGTACCTTACTTATATTTACGCTTTCCTCTTAAGTCCCAACCCACTAATTTTCTTTACAAATAAACCCGTCAATAGTCAAACCCTTTCAACAAATTCAAGTCCATGACCCTTCTCAAATGATTTAGTAGGGTCTGGACCGATTGCACGACTCTAATAATTTCCACCAAACCAAAATATGAACATCATTTCTTAGGATTAAGGACAAGCTGAGGTAAGGAAAAGGACTATATGAGAATCGAACTTAAAAACTTTCTTGAAAAATAGTATTTGCTATCCAACTGAGACACGACAGACATCATTAATCTAAGAATAAATCCCACTATAATTACATACAAGACATATAAAACCCACTTGTTACCACTTCTCCAGCTGAAAAATCCATGAAAACATGACTTCCTAATACACCTTGATCATCAAACTTGAATGCTAAATCATCTCCTACATTATGATCATGGCAAAACCCATCATAACTCAACGACGAACCGCCTTCATTAAACCCGAAACCTTGCACAAAATCATCCTGTATTGTTTTTTCTGTGCATAAATTTTGCTCATTGTTTCCTTCAATGTTATAATCAGTAGGAAGCCATTCAGAAAAAATAAGTCTATGAAAAAAACTTTCTTGATCTTGAATTTGTTCTGCACTTTCAAGAGATTTATGTTCAATTGTTGAAAATTTGCTTGTATGATCAGTAACAAATGATTCATTTTCTTGTGTGTATGATACATTTTGTACAGATTTTAGTGACCTTTTCTTTAAGTAAGAGTGCCAGTAATTCTTTATCTCATTGTCTGTTCTTCCTGGCAAGTGTTTTGCTATTTGTGACCATCTGTGCAATTGCATATATATAGACAAAACAAAATTTAGTTATTTTTGTAATACTAAGATATAGTAGTACAAATTGTTAAAAAATAATCCATGTGTGATTTCACATAGAAGAATTAAAGAGTGTTTGACTAACATATAAGCTTGATGGGCTACTCTTCTAATTACCAATTGATTTTAGTATAAACCTCATCAGATTTTTGTATAGTCAATTCTCTTTTTATGATGCGAGTCGAGTCTTATATTGTGTACAAGCCTAATAACATATTTATCATAAATAACAGAAATTAAGAAGCTATGTTGCTCAAACTCTTCTTTACTGAGTTTATCATAAATTACATAAATTACCAATTGATTTTAAAATAAATCTCAAAATTAGCCTTGTATTTGACTAACATCCAAGCTAAGGGAAGTCATATAAAAATCATGTAAGTAAAGACATTCATCCAGTCTCCTAAGAGACCGTCTCTCAAATCCAGTCCATTAAAACTTAATATTTATTCTTACCCTACATTTTTTTATGGACCGAACCAATCAGAAATGATATCTCAAAAAGACCGTTTCTCACAAAAATTTGTGAAATACATTTTAATTGTTCATTTAACTGTAACTATATAAGATAACAAACAAATTAAACAAATAGAAATTTCTATTGAAAATTCTACAAAAGAAAACAAGGTTGGTGGTTCAACTCGGTGAAAACATTATAAATCAAAGTAAACTCGGTAGATTAGAAACTTCTGAAAAAGGTACAAAAATGTCATTTTCTACATCCTAATATATTTGTCATAGGATAATAAAGAATTAAAGGCTTATTATGGTAACCAATAACATATTTAACTTGTCATTAAATAAGTTCAATATTTTATTCCTCATACTCTTTTATTTCTTTTAATTCATCATATTTTTTAGTTTTTCCTGTCTCAATGAATTTTCTTTATTTTTATTTATAAATATGATCCCATTAATATTACTCTTTATATTCTTTTTTTTTATTTCTAAATACCATATTATTTTAACTTAATATATTTTTTAGTCTACGAGCAAAACGCCATTCAATGGGCTAAATGGTTTAGAGTAGACTTCTCTATTAAGACTTTTGTGATGTTGAAAAGATCAGCAATATGACCACTACTATATAGAGACTAAATAAATCATAAGTTTAGTCTGTTTACAAATGATTTAAGCTTTTTTTAACCTTTTCAAAAATAATTAAATATGATATAAATTTTGAACTTACTTGTTCCCTAAGGTTCGGTGAAGGGTCAGAATCATGTTTTCCTCTTGAGCACTAAACATTCCTCGTTTTAACCCTGGTCTCAAGTAATTAATCCATCTTAATCTGCAACTCTTTCCATTCCTCTGCAATCCTAAAAAAACCAACAGATAAATGATTATTTTGAGGGAAATTAGGCTCTGAACCTGCCTAGCTAGGCCATGACTCGAGTCATTTGATTAAAAGCGATAGTTGAAGTCTCAAGGATCACGCCCCCTGACCAGAGAGCTCTCTGGTCTAAAAATGTGGATGCAACACATGCTCTTTTACGCATGCGCTAAATATTCCACTTTGAGTCACATTTGACTTCTAATATCATATCACGAAACCAACTTAACCAAAAGCTTAAACTAATGATGATTAAAACCTCAACTTATGTTATATACTTTATAATAGTTCTTCACATAACTCAGATAAATTACAGCTAACTCGGTGCATACAGAACTTGAGTGTTTGGACGAACTTATACTAAATTATTAGTGTCCTGAATTCATTCAGCTAATGAGTAATGATGACTGATGAGTATAGTCTAATAGCTTCTTTACATGGCTTAACTAATACTCAATTGGTAAGACATCAATAAATTTCATATCAGATGCATGAACCTCGTTCTAAAAGGAAGAATATAAATTCACAAAAGTTGCTACAAAAGTAGTTAGGTTTTTTAAATATTTTTAAAAAAATTTAAGGCCATAAACAATTTCCTAGCACACAAAGGTGTTTCATAACAAAGTACTCTGTTTCAATCACACTTCTAAACATTATCACCTCAACAAGTCTGCCTTTCACCTCAAATACCAATGTCATTTTTTTTTTTAAGTTTTGACGTAACTGTCTTACACTTAAATAGAATTTTGGAGTTTGAATATACGCAATTTACGCAATTTTACTCTCGTACAAATAAATTATTTATAACTAATTTTCATTGCAAGTATCATCTAAGTAAAATATATTATTATATAACTTGATCATACATGTAATTTTTAGTATACCTAAATGAGTTCTTTAATTTATAAAAAATTACTTAAACACAAATTTTTATATGAGACGGTTTTATCGAGAAATGCGCTAGTCCAATACAAATTATTCAGTGCTAAAGTATATAATATATCCTGTTGCATCAACCATCAGTTTAAGCTTTTAGTTGAATTGGTTTTTTGACATGATATCAGAAGTCAACGTGACAATACAGGTTTGAATGATGGTTAAGGCCCCAAAATATGTTATATATATACTCTAATAATTTGCATATGAGCTTCTTGTTTTGAGGTTATCTCACTGAAAGATGATAGAATAGCTCTTACTTCAAAGTGTTTGAACTTACCAGCATTAAGGGGCACAGAAGTCCAGCAGCCAATGCCATGCTGAAGAATATAGTCTTTGAGTCTTTGATCTTCTTCAGGTGACCATAAACCCTTTTTGTGTTTTCTCAATGGTTTGTCTGAAGACTTAAACCCCATTTTTGCACACTAGAATGAACAAGAAAGATCAATAATAAAGACAGTTAAGGACAGCTAGCTAACTCTTTGCTTGGAATATGAAGCAAAGATAAGTAGCTTATAGCCGTCCAAATTCTCTATTTTAAAGGCAAGAAAAAGAGGCTAAGGGATAATTGTGTCTTAACTTGTCATTTAGCACAAAGTTAATCATGTTCCTAAGGTTTTTTTCATATTAAATGAGTAAACATATTAAGAAATAGTTAGTTGATGATTATACCTCCACCATATAATATATACTCTATCACGATTCACATAACTCGCACATCAGCTTTGTGGACTAAAAGTGTGGCTGAAACACATGCTTTATCTATACATAACGCTATTTATTTCACTTTGAAATAATGATGAGTGGATGAGATTGAACTTCCGACTTTCTGTTATGTTGGCTTTCGTAACCATCATGGTGCGAAAATGCAGTATTGGTCGCGATTACGTAGCAGAATGGTTATATGGTAACAAGAGTGATGTTATTATCATAACTTTAAATAATATCGGTCAAAACTATCTGAAATGCAACGAGATTTAAATATCAGTTGATCAACAACGGGATTTAAATAATATCAGTTGCGGGATTTAAATAAACCATGTTGAGAAACAACTCAACTAAAAACAGAACTTCATGATTATAATCCATAATAATATGTTAAAAGCTTTGCCCTAAACAACAAAATAAATGCTTATTGTCTTAGCTTGTTAAAAAACCTAAAAGCCACATTTATACATATAATTATTCTTCTGCATACCTATTTTTTAGAGGGCTTTACCTGCAAAGTAATTTTTTTCATTAGCCCTTGGACCACAAAACTTAAGTCTTTGCCTAGTATTCCTTTCATATAATTAACAAATTTAGGGAAAATTTTAAAAGAAATTCAAAACTTGGCTGCTGAATCAATCAATAACTTGTTTTTCTAAATTAAGATTCAATAATTAGGAAGTTGATTATTGGAGAATCATAACAGTTAGTCATAATTTGGATGGTTTTGATTAATATGATTAAACTTCTATATAAAATTGTTTAGATAACAGGATGTGCTTCGGCCTATATAACTCAAACTCTAATACTTTTGTCAAACTTGGGTATATTTGTTTATATCAAGAACTAACTTCATCAAAGCTCAAATTTTGTAGGCTGTCTTTTTACACAAGATCGCTTTGGATAAAAAGTGTAGATACATCATATACTCTTTTTATATCTGGTTTTAAATGAATTAATTAATATTTTTTAGTTTTTTTTTTTGAAAAAAATAGAGAATGAGCTCTAAGTTAAAATAATTTGGAAAATAAACTTCTCATAAAGCCTCTATTTGCGACGGTGATTTTAAATTCGCATGGGCTTGAAAGGAGAGGTTCTAGGCTCATGAGGTCAAAATTGCTATCAAGGACAACAACTTTGTCTTGGTCAAAATTGTTACCCTTGGTCATAGTTTTTTTAACGTATTTTCTATGCTGATATATATTGAAGCTTATTGAATCATGCCTATTATTGAGTGTTTTGTCAGTTTAATTTTTGAAATTACGTTAAAAAATCAATTCAATCAAAAAATTATGCTTATAGCTAGCGTTATAATATGTTATATGCATTATCACTTCAACTGTTACACCCCACTTTATGTGAAATTTGCTATGATTTCAGCTCAAAACAAATGTATATAGTTTATCTTCTAAAATTTTTATAAATTTATGAGGGATTATAAAGTGAATGAAAAGTCCCAATAAGATAGTTTTTCACTTTATATGTATTTCTTCCGTTCTATAATACTTACTACTGATAGTGATATTTTCTTATATAATATGTCACATTTAGTAGCAAGTATTATAGAACTGAGAAAGTATTAGATAATGGAGTAAAAAAATACCAATGCAAAAACAACCAAGACTATTAACCACACAGATAAAGCATCAAAAGCTGAAAGTAAACTAGGGGAAACAGGGTAGTTATCAGGTACTACTGTTATTGCTTCTATCAATCTATCATAATCAAATTCCACTAATAAGTTATTCTTATCATATTTTGACTTTCTTTTTCTTGTATAGAAGTATATAGATAAATATTTATTAATTAGTTCTCTACTTATTACTAAAAGTATTTTAAAATAAAGAGAAAATTACGTGTAGTTATTTATGTAAAGTTGTAAATGACGTGTGTTATTAAATGTCAATCGCAAATAATTATTTTGTTAGTTTTATCATTAACAAGGGTAAAGTTGCATGCATACGAACTTTTCAACTTCACCTGAGGTGGGAGCCAATTGGAGTAATGAAATGTCATATCATCATTATCGTACCCAATGTATTCCGCACATAGAAACTATGATAAGGGTTTGAAAAGGGAAGGAAGACGATAACTCATACCCATAAGGCTATAAAGAAGAATATCACCAAAGAGTCAATCGGCTAAAAAGACCTTTGCAAATGACATCCCCTTTGATTTTTTTAACGAGCTTGCTGAAATGCTGAATGACAGCTACCTAAAATTTACAAAAATTCAAATATCACAATGACAAATACAAGTTAAGAAGTTTTCATTTCTCATTTTGAGTGTTCTATTTGTTGTTCTTATAAAAAATCTTTCTATTTATATCGCAATAATAATGCTCATAGTCCCCATGTATGTTTCCTAACGTTATTTTTACATTTTTATATTGTTTATGGTCCTTATATGTTTTCCATAACTTTATAAAAATATTTTTTTATTACTTTGTGATCCCTATATTTTTTTCACTAACTTTCTTTAATACTCAAATTTTTTTTAATGTTTATGGTGCCCACTTTTCCTCCATCAAATTTATTAATTCAATAAAATAATATATGCATTATTTAAATTTAAGATTCTATTTTTCTTAGTCCCCGTGAATATTCCTTGTGGGGACTTCATTAAAGAATGGAAAGAGTAACTCTGTGCCACTAATTTATCGAGCATTATTTGTTACATTAATGCTTTCAGTTATTTTGCATTATTTCTTTTTTTTTAATAATGGTTCACCACTTTTTTTTCATATATTTTATCTTCTTTTAATTTTATCCGCACAATTTAATTTTCTCTTTATTTATCACAAAATAATTTTTTTTAAAAATATTTTATTTTCTTTTTTATGCAATTCAGGCTGATAGGCCACAATTGTTACAAGAAATTTTTTTAGAAGGAATCATTTTTAGTTCGTTTCATTCATTTTACATTATTTCTATTTTTTAATCATGACTCATCATTTTTTTTATTTTATTCATATATTTTAACTTTTTTTTTAATTTTACCCGCACAATTTAATTTTTCTCTTCATTTATTACTAAATATTTACTTTTTAAAAAGATATTTTATTTTCTCTTTTATGCTAATTCATGACGACGAGCAATGGGTAGTACATGTAGGGCCAACTATTTTACAAGATCACCATGAGCGACGGCTCAGGATCCTATTATCAAGGGGCCTAAATTTTTTGATAAATTTAATTTTTATTTATTTATATATTTGAAAAGAGTTCTAAATTTTTATATAGATGAAAGATAATATAATAAATGACAATAATTTTCCATAAATAATGATTATTTGTGACTTTATTAATAACTAGTTATTAATTATCACTTAAAAAAACATAATATTTATATTTTAAAAACTCATTATTTCGCTTTTCTTTATTATAAAAAAAGGAAAATGATATATACAGTCCTAATGGCTGTATATAATAAAAAATCTTGTAGTTAATTTATGTAATTTAATATTATTTTTACTTTGAAAACATAAACATTTAATTATATTTAATTATTTTAACATTTATTTTTCTTAGGAAATTAAAATAATTATATAAAATATTTATTATTTTTCAATTTCTAAATTAGATTCTCTTAAAAATTTAAAGTTATTAATAATAAAGAAAATTTGTTAATTTAACCCTTATGACTATAAATATCATTACCTAAAAAAAAGTCCAAAACGACTTTGAGAACATGAAAATTTTGTGATGGAAGCTACCGACAAACTGGTTTTTGACGTATGATTGGCGTATGCTATAAATAAAATTGTGTGCAGATCAAATTAGTGTTTAAGATTTAAGAAGTTAATTAAGTGCTTAGTTTGCATCATCAATACAATGTTTCTACTTGATCATAAAAGGATGATAACAAAAAAGAGAAAGGAGCTTTATTCTGACAGCAAACCTGCTATAATTTATCACTTAGCCAACTAGCAGAGTGCTAAAATAAGACCACTTTGTATCATACTTCATCAAACAAGTTGTAAATATTTTTAAATACTTTTATTATATTTGATATATTTAATTTTTTATATAATTTAATACGTTATTTTGATCAATATATTAAATTATTTAATACTAAAAATTATAACAAGCTAATATCATGAAATTTGAGAATAAACGATTCAAACAAGATCTTAATATTTGACTATCTTTTTTCTTACACATTAACCGTTATATATAAAATAAGCTTAAACAGTAAATAGTCTTAATAATTGAATACAACAACTATTTCAAAATGGAAGAATATAATGAATTGAATCAATTGATACAACCTTATCATATCATCGGTTCAGGGAATATCTCACAGTCTCGGTTAGAAGTGTTTAATGGGTTGGGAGCCCGCTAATCCAGTGATCCCTGCCATCTTAAAGAGTCAAGTGCGTTAAGACTTTAATACTTTTATTTTCAATATCACAGTTATTTTTCTAGGTGTTTAAATGGGTCGGGTCGGGTCGTGCAGGTTAAATGAAGTGTTGAACCGGCTCGGCCTTAGCCCACAATAAAAATTAATTTGACCCGATCCGACGCCCTTTTAATATATTGCCCCGGCTCGATTGATCCCATTGAACATCTTTAATCTCGGCCGATATTCAACTATAACAACCCATATCAGTTTTTATCTTGTATTGACGTAATATACTCTTATCCTTTTGAATTTACTTATCATTTTTTCATCCTTTAAATTTGTAATATCGCGTAAATAAAAGTGAAAACTTGTATAACAAATTAATTCAAAGATTGTATAGACTAAAGACTTCGTGAATCAATTTCTTGTTCTAGATCATCACAATTTAAACTACAGCATGACATTTCTTTTCCCTGAAAAAGAATGACCAAACCAAACAAGTCATAACATCACATTTCTTTTCCCTGAAAAAAGTGTCCTAAATTAATATATGGGGGACTTCAACTATGACTTAAAAGTGACTGCAACAAAATGCAATGTATCTTTCAAATAAATAAAACACAAAAGGTTTAGTAGCTTAATTCCAACATCACTCATGTTTAGAACAAATTAACATAATAAATTTTCTTTAATATAAACACGTGATAAGTTAAGGAAATATATTTCGAAAACTATATAGCAATAAGAGGAAGGGCGTCAATGACTTATAAAGTGTGCACGTCATCTTTATTGATCGTTGTGCGACAAACTATCCCAACAAATAGCATTTCTTACGAGGTAGAGTTTGGGGTTGAATGTGCTAGGATCAGCTCAGATCAACAAAAGCTTAAGGTTATAGGGAAGCCTCGGGTATGCTAATTACTCGCTATCAAACTCTCTCATATATGTGATCCTTTGAGCTAAAAGTGTAGATGCAACACACTCTCATATGTCTGACACTAATATATTCCACTTATACTTAAGGATAGATGAGAGTCAAGTCATGATCTTATTATCATGTTGGCTTTTGATACTATATTAATTATCCAATTGAATTGAAATTTAAGCTTACGGTTGAAGCTTCATAGCTTCATGTATGATATGTCACATAGGAACATTCTCCAACAAGATGATAATAAAAAATTATTTTGGACTGATCTTTAATAAAAAAAACATCTAAATTATTTCACATTAATAAGAGATATCGATAATTTTATCATAATACAATACAAAACCTATATCTTCATTATCATACGGTTGGACCAATGGTTCAAGAAAGCTCACCCTAGCTACAAATTCTATTTAAGAGAAAATTAAATCTATCATCCTAAATAGGGATGAAATAAGGTAAATCATACCATAAAGAAGAATGGACTAAAGGATCCCTCAGCTTCGGATTAATAAAAAATTAAATATTACTTCCTCCGTTTCAAACTACTTGTAATATTTGACTTTTTATGCAGTTCAATACACTAATTTAATCCTTAATATATTTAATTATGTATAATTAAAACAATAAAAAAATTTGATATTAATAATCTTTACATTTAGACGAATCAAACAAGATATAACTTGACTATGTTTTAACTTAAAATTTAAAAACTAATAACCAATTAAGGGTGATAAATAAATATCGTCATATTTGCAATGTTACAGGTAATTTGAAATGGAGTAAATATATTATAGTTGTGTATATAAAAAAAAAGGTGTATGTTTCCTCAGCAAAATATCTTAGTCATCAAGCAATTGGATTATATGCTAATTTAACACTAATCATAATCAATCACCAAATAAATAATTAGTGCGTATAAGACTTTAATACTCACAGCCTGTAAGTCAAGATTCTGTGATACGTATTATCCTGCTAAGTATTATACATGCTTCCTACCAGAATACATAATATATCAAGTACAGAATTTGGTTTAACATTTAATATTTTACACTATTTATTTCATACAGATATTCAGTAAGGATCATCATTATCTTGATGATCTTAATCAATGCAAAAGAAGACAGGATTAAGACTGATTAAGACGTCATTAATAATACTAATAATACTTAAAACTAATAATGAAGAATAAGAATCAGTAAGGCAATTAACGACAAGTGTAAAGAAATTACTTGTTACTTGGTTCAAAATGTAAATTATTGGTTGAGTTAAAACAATTTGACATCAGAAGTTGTAGCATCAATCACTATCATTGATTCATTGTGCAGGTTGTATTTTAAAGATTTTTAAATCTACCCAATTATATTATTTGTGTCATAAAAGCGTAAAACTCGTATTTTAGATAGTTTAACGCCTGTTTGAGAGAGATCTTATGGTTTTAGCAAGTACTCCTCTATCGCTTTAAATGTACTATATAACGAAGAATTAAGATGTTGTGTAGCAAATTTAAAGAGACGATTAAAATATTTAACAGTATGACAATGCCATCATCACACTAAAACTGATGTGTAAAAGTCGTGATTAAGGCCAATATGAGAGAGATTTCATGGTTTTATAGATATTTAAAATTATGATCTCGTTAATACATCGTTGAAGGCCAGATCTCGTAGTTTTGGTAGTTATATATATGAGTATAACAACCGCATCACCCATTAATACTTTTGGTGTAAAAATCGTGTTTATGCCCGTATAAGATTTCATACTTAATTTAGCACGTATTTGATAGTATGACAACCAAATCACCTTATACATAAATAGATTGTGACTGTTATCGAAATCGTTACATGCTAAGCCATTTCTAATTTCTAAGATATGATGAATGGTTTATCACCTTTTCTGAAGAAAATTGCAATACAGCTCAAACGTCAACTAAATGAGAAAGCACAAGCAAGAATTAAAAAGATAGTTAAGTTAATTTGAACAGATTATGCCATTTCAATGAAGTGATGCATGGTTTACTTCTCACTTTAAAAAATACAGTACAGCTCAAAAGTAAACCAACTGAGAGATCATAAGTCATTTTGCACTTAACAAATTATTTTTTTTTTGAATTTTTAATAAAAAAAATCTTTTTCATTCTTTTTCCCTCATCAAGAATTTCAATATAAACTCATATTTGAATTTTTAAAACAAAAATAACGCAATAGATTATCACAAATTATTTATATGATGCGCCCCACACATAAGTTGAATAATTCAACTAATACAAATTATTAACATATAACTTTTTTATTTTGATATCGTCTCATCAAAAGACAGTCTCTCATAAGAATAACTCAAATTCTTGTGAGAGACCATCTCTAATTGGGCCGACCCATTATATATTTTTTAAAATGTTGTAAGTAGGCATTAAAAATGATGTAAGTAGACGTTTAAGATATTGAAAGTAGGCATTAAGGATACGGTAGTAAGCATTAAGAATATTGTAAGTAGACATTAAAAATACAATAAGTAGGCATTATTCTTTAATGGGCTGGACTTGAAATACATTTTTCAAAAAGACGGTTTCTCAAGAGACTAGGTGATTATTATATCACCACAAAGATGACTTGAGGCTTTGCTAGATCTCTTTTGTGACTTTTCTTGTTAACAGGGAAAAAATAGGGACCATATTTGAACATCTGAAAGAGACCAGCTTTAGTTTGCATGCCAAAGGATAGTGAAGAGATGGGGAAAACCCCATGATAAATTTCATTCCAAAGAGCCTATTATAGGCATGCTCAAAATGTTCATGAGGATGCAAACTAAGAAAAGCTATAGTAATGATTAGTTACGAGCCACTTGGGCGGATATGGAGCGTTAGATGTAGACAATCTTATCCTTGTAATAGTACTGATTCTTTATGATCTACCCTTATTAGCAAAACTTTATCTGCTACTTCATATAAAAAAAAAAGCGCACATGATTTAATGAGTCTATAACCAAAACGATCAAGGATGCACCAAGAAGATAATTACATGATACAACAGATAATAAATAAAAATTACAAATGGATAACAAAACCCATCTCAAGGGTGTTATTTTTATTCATGGTATGTAGTCAAAGGCATTTTATAATTTTAAATCCCATTTAAAGGAAATATTTTAATTATAAACTCCTGAAATTGGAGAATATTGCAATGCTCTGAGATGAGTTTAAGGAATCAGTTTAATGGTCAATAGATGAATCACGGGATTCCAAGAAAGTGTTGATTATTTTGTCCAACGATAAATCAGTGAAGTAACCCTTTCCAATAACCATACCTTCTTCCTGAGCAAGACGCTCGACTTCAATTTGAACTTGATCGCCTCCAGCCTTGTCCGGTTCTAACAAATTGCAAGCAATCTCGAAGGCTCCTTCTCCATGAGCAAGCGCCACAGCTTGCACCGATGGAAGTCCACCTCCTCTTTCGCTGATAAGTGTAGCTATTTTACGAACAGCTGAAATATTTGTTGTAAAGATTGGGACATTGTAGTAGCCCACCCATCTTGTACTCCCTATTACGACAACACCCTTGGACGGATCAACATGACTTGGCCCTTCATCAGGACGCAAAGGTAAATATTGCGAGTTCGGTCCTCCAAACCAAGTGTGACCATCAGCATTAGGCCTGAAGTAGCCGAGCTCCCTTCTAATTGAATCGAGTGTACGCCCTTTATCGTGTGCTGCTCCAAACAGAAAGGTAGGAACTGCAGATTATGGAACATAGTTATTGAGTGCATAAGGTATACTTTCCTAAAAGGTAATGGACAATGCACAAGATATCATCATAATCATTGTACACGGTGTATCCGCCCATAGAAATTATGTTCAAGGTCTGGGAAGGGAAAAAAGATGGCAACCCATGATCAAGGTCAAATGCACAAGATAGCATCATTCATCAAGATAATTTTGTTCATATAATGCAAAGATTCCTCAATTTGTGTTCTAATCCATAGTAATTTTACAAAGGATAAGTTAAATGTAACATTAGACATGCAAGGAGCATACAAATCCTCACAGCAATACAAAAGAAGATTTGAGTGGTATAATTTGCTATAAAAAAGAGTTGGGATCGATAACATTAGACAAAAAAACAGTTTTTAGGGAGTGTCGTCGTCGAATGTAGGCAACTTTACCCTTATAATAACAAAGAATCTTTTTTTATCAAACACCTGATAGCAAACATCATCTGCAAATTCACATAAATAAGGTGTTTAAAATAAACCCGATGACCCGACACTTACCCGACCTTTTAACCGAACTTGACTTGACCCGATTTCAAAATGAATTTAAAAATATATAAAACCAATATAAACATAAGACCCGATTTTAAACTAAATCGAAACACCTCACCCGAAATTGACCCAAATGAACACCTCTAATGAAGCAATCTTCCTACTTTCATTCAATGTTTAATGCTAAAGAGAAACAGTATATAAACCTCCAAGCTTGGTGCCAATATCTGCAGCTAAGGACCTTGCAAGTTTAGCGGTTTGCTCCAAAGAAGTATCAGTCAAAGGGTGAAAACAAATGTGATCAACAACTCCAAGACGAGGATGGGTACCGCTATGCGTATTTAAATCAATTGCTTCTAAAGCAGATTTAACCATTGCAAAAGCAGCATCTTTTAGAGGACAAACATCCGAAAACGAGTTTGGAGGTAGCTGAAAGACAAGAGTATAACCAACTCGGTTGTAAGTCTCATCTTCAAACTTATTGATCATCCTCACTCCATGCATGATCTTAGAAGCTGCTTCGATAGACTCGAGAGCAGCTTTGTTGCGGCTTTCTGATATGTGTAACTTACAACAAACAAGCATATTTTCGTACTAATTTTTTCGACCAGTCCTCCCAATCTACCTGGAAAGACAAACGCCAACCATTAGCTTTGAATCCTTTCACCATAACATCAAACCACACAGCGTCAACTCCATGCATTTCATTTTATGGTGATCCATTTCAATCCGGGGGAATCCAAAATAAAATCAATTTATTAAGTATTGTTTTTAGAAAATGTTGATAGAAAGGGTTGAATCTTAGACAATATTGTCACACACTAATATTTTAAACCAACTTAAACAGTACACTTATTAATATATTTAGAGATATAACTTATTAAATGTTTTCAGTTGACAACATTAAATAAGGTTGTATCTGCCCCTTATGGCCTTATTTCATACAAAAGTTCTTTATAATTTAATGGCATTCTTCAAGTTTTTTCAAATATCTTTCCTAACTCACATCTCCAAAATTATTTCTAGGATAACAAAAAATACTAGTAGTACACTCTTTTAGTTTCTTGGTTTCTTTGTAAGAGCCTAAAGAGTAAAGTCAGAAACAAAGGAAACTCTCCATAATGCAAATCCCCTAACCAAACATATACCTTCCTTACACCCAGTCCATTCCATCACACAATGTCATTAAGTGGCTCCCACCAAAACAGGATTGGGAGTCGAGTATACACAAACTTATCCTTGATAGTGATAACAAATAGATTGTTTTACTTGCATGTATGGTAAAGAAAAACATAATAAAATAAATCACCACAAACATACATATTAAGTAACGTGTATTATATAAAAATTTGTTAGTTTATTATGTTCACAATTCAAGAAATTTATAATATGAATAAATTATTCAATTTAACAAAAAAAAAAAATGCTCATTTAGCCATTTCTTTAAATAACATTTCAGGTAGATCTATGGAGTGTGAAACAATCCTATGTTCTTATTGGTTAAAATGACCCCTAAAATCCTAACTTTTTACAGAAGAAAAGAGATACAATTCTTGGACAATTCCATACATGACAAGAAAGGCCAACTCATTTCCTACATATAAACATTCGTTCACTTGTGATTTGTGAAATATCATCTCTGATATCTTTGGGAATATAACATTTTTTATTTTATTTATTTTTATTTTAAGAGGTAAATGAGCATTCTTGAGGAGGGAAAGTAAGGAAACCCCTTCAAGAAATACCTTAGACAGGATCAATATTCAGTCTCTCAGATGAGAAATACAAATGGAAGCCATAAACTCTTCCTCATATAACTTTTTTTATCCTTTTTTAATGTAATTACCATTTCGAATTGCTACGTTTTTTTAAATAGTTGTTACACTTGCATAGTAAATACTATTCATCAAATCACATTGTCATACATCTTATTGTTCATGTATAAGAAAATATAATAAAGTAAAATCTTGTTTGATTCGTCTCGATGCTTATTTTTGTAATATCAACTTTAAAAAAAAATTATTATATGCAACTAAAGATAATAGAAATTAAATAATAATTTGGTAAGCATAAAAACGGGTGACTAACTATTAAAAATCAGAGGAACTATGTTATTCAGATTCACACATGTGAGAATCAAAGGATATAACACAATACAGCCAAAACTTATGCTTCTAATGCTACAATATAAAGTATTTTTAGAGTATCCGAGAGTAAATTTCTCATTTACACAGAAAATCTCCTATAATTATAACTTATGATTTTATGGTTACAAAATAGATGAGACAAAAAGTCAAACCAATAGAAATTACAAAATTGAAAGTTGAAACTGATTAACATTAAGTAATTACCTTAACCTTTCTGCCTGTAATGTATGCTTAAAAAGAGAAATTGTGATTCAAAGTTTGAACCTAATGAAATAAACAAACTTGTAAAAGTAGCAATAATGAAATGAATGCAGGAGGACAAGTCAACTTGTTCTGAAATATGTTCAATTGTAAACAAACAACAATGAAGAAAGAGAGTGAAGGTAGGTACATATACCTGTTTTATCATAAAATGGCATTCATTACTCATCTGTCCCTTTAAATTTGCTACTGAAATTGACATATTAAGAAAAAAAATATCACTTTCAGTAGTAAATTCAAAGAGATAGAGAGCGTATTCAGTAAGGGTGGTTGTGGAATTTAAAAATTAGTGGCCCACATACTGATGAGTCACAAGATGGATAATATATTCTTTAAAAAAACAATCAGAAGTGTACTCTATAATTGCCATATACTTTGCTTGCATTAAGATTATAAGATGATTAGCTTAATTTTTATCAGTCTGGAGTATATAGAAGATATATTATTAAAGGATGTGATGCAAGTCATGAAACATGTGCAATTTGCTTATAATATTATATATTATGTAGCATCGAGCATGTGCACTTATTATTTATCAGAAGTTGCTGATAATGTTAGTTAACTAAGGGATAATCGAAAATAATTTCTTTTATACTACTAACAAAAGTTAGATTGCATACATCCAACCCACCAAACCGCATTATGGTGGGATCCATTTAATGGCGTTAGAAACTTGGGGAATGGAAAATTGTTGTTCTAGTCACAAAGCTCGTATCTTAAAAACAATGAGGTTGCAGGATCAGACCCCACTATATGGATTTCAATGGTGGTGAGTTCCCCTTACCATTTCCCCAGTCACAAGACTCACGAGGTGCTTTACCTGAGCAAAGTTCTGGTTTAGTAGGACAATTCTTACCAATCAAAAAGGGAGGATGCGGGCAATATTTTATATACAGAGGTATTTTGGAGTTTTACACAGTAGATAGAGGAAATATTTAGAGTAGAAACTCCTGAAATTGGAAAACGTTATCAATCACTGATGTGGATTATCCATTTTCATCATCCTAATATCATTAAGTGAATCCCATCTAAGGTGGAGTTTGGGAGGATCAGATATACACAACCTTATCCAATTGACGCTTGGTAGCAAACGTAAAATACAACTTCACATAAATAAGAAGTGCACGTGATTTAATAAGTCATTTTTATTATTATTATTATTATTATTATTATTATTATTATTATTATTATTATTATTATGCGAGTGATGTAACAAGTTGCATAATGATTGTATTTCATTTCCCTGATAAATTGATACAACAAATAAACATATTAATACTGCCAAGCTTACCAGAAAATCATGAATTTTTATTTCAATATAAGGGTAATTCTACTCATAGTGCATTAGAGAGATGGTCAATAAATGGGTCTTCAGACTTCAATAAACTGTAGATAATTTTCTTTGGGAAATAAATTAGTGAAGTAACCTTTTGCAGCACACCAATATCTTCCAGCGCAAGACCCTCAACTCAATTTGAACTCGATCTCCTTCAGCCTTGCTAGGTTCCAACAAACTGCAAGCAGTCTCGAACACTCCCTCACTAAGAGCAAGCACAATACCTTGCTCTAATGGAAGTCCACCTCCTCTTTCCCTGATAGTGATAAATAGCAATTTTACGACAGCACAAAAACAACCCAAGGCTTTAATCCCAACATATGGGGTTGGCACATGAACCAAAATATATCAAAAGATTTGGACGCTGTGTTTTCCATGAATCTTATACTCCCTATCGTTACAATGCCCTTGAACGGATCAACATGACTTGAAACAAAGGTAAATACCGAGTATAACTATCAACATTTGGCCAGAAGTAGCTAAGTTCCCTTCTTATTCAATCAAGAGTACGTCCTTTATATCATGTGCTGCTCCACACAGAGAAGTAGGAACTGCAGACTATGGAACATAATTAGTAATTGCACAAGAAAGATACTACTCTAGAAAGTAATAAATGAAGCACAAAACATTGTCACATCAAATCTTCTTCACAAAATGCAAAGAACAATTTCCAATTGATCCATTGCACTTCAACAAAGATAATTACATGTATGATGCAGCAATCAATGATTATGGAAAATGAAAATATCTCAACAGTATAAATAAGGAATATTGTACGAGATAATTTTCTGTATACAAGAATCATGATCCATAGTCATGCTATCCAGAAGATAAGGTTAGTTTCATATGACTCTTGCAGAATTTCTTAAAACAATAGCAGCTATAATTCAGGTGTTTCAAAACCATAGCCTGATGTTTCGTCTTCCAACCGTCCCAAATTAGCTGATACATAGGGTTTTTGGAACAAGTTTAAGAGTGCAAAAAGAGAGAAGGAAGTGAGTACCTAGATGTGGGGTCCAGTTCAGAAAAAACATTTGCCAAAAATGGTATATATCAACTAATTTGGAATGGCTAGAATGATCACTATTTTGGGATTGGAGTTCGATAATGTAGGACAACATTCACGAACTAGTACTAGAGAGTACAGCTAGCGAGATATAAATATCTTAAAGGTGCCTCCATTTCAATATTCTGGAGGACATAACTAAATAGTAGCAAAGCCCCATTATAAAGTTACCTGAGTTAGCTAGTTCTCTTCATCCATAAAACATAATGCAGAAATAAGACGACAGCAAAAACAACAGCAATACAACAATAAATAAATAAAATTTCCTACTTTTACATGAAACTGAATAAAGTGAACAAACCTCGGTGCCAATATCTGCGGCCAAGGATCTTGCATTATTTAGCTGATTACTCCAAGGAGGCATCATGAAGGCGTGAATACATATATGATCAAAAACTCCAAGACAGAGATGATTCCCACTATTCCCATGAAATTCAACTGCTGCCAAAGCAGATTGAATTAATGCAAAAGCAGCATCTTTAAAAAGGGCAGAAATCCAAGGAGATTACTTAGACATGTAAGTATAACCGATTCTATTGCAAGTTTCATCTTCAAACTTGTGGATAATATGAACGAAGCTTTGCAGCTCCTTCAATGACAGACTGCTATGTAGCTCCTTCAATGACAGACTCGAAAGTAGCTTTGTTGCGGGATTCTGATATGTCTAACTTGCAACAAGCAAGCATATTTTCATAGTTTTCCCAAGAATCTTCCCACCTACAGGCAAAGGTAAAATGCCAAAATTCAGCTTTGAGATAATCATATAAAGATGATTTAGACTTTCTTATGCCTTTGTAAAAAGCATCAAACAACCAATAGTATACTACTCCATCTAAAAAGCAATAAACAAAATCAGTGAAGTAACCCGTTCCAGCAACTGTTCCTTCTTCCCCAGCAAAGCACTCAACTTCAATCTGGATCTAGATCTCCTCCAACCTTGCTTGGTTCCAAATTGCTAGCTAACTTAATGGTTTCCTATCCATGAGCAAGCGCCATAGCTTGCACCGATGGAAGACCAACTCCTCTTTTGCTGATGTGTTAAGCAATTCTACAACCAACTGAAAATTTTGTTAAGACTGGAACATTGTAGTTGTCCATCCTTTTTGTATCCCTATTACAACAATGCCCTTAGATGGATCGATTTGACTTGGCCCTTCATCTGGAGACAAAGGTAGATACAGTGAATTTGACCACCAAGCCCAAATATTTCCACAAGTATTCGTGTGCTGTTCCATCTAGAAAGGTACAAAAGTGCATAAGAAAAGGGTACAATACTCATGAAAGTAATAGGCAAGGTAGTATTATTCATTATCATGCTGAAATTAGGGTAACAAATAAACAGCATTAGAACAAGATTAAAGATAACTCATAAGTATGGCAAACACAGTGTCAGGACAACTTTATGACATACTACTTAAACTTCAATGTCTAATGCTAAACAAATTAAACAAACCTTCAAGCTTGGTGCCAATTTCTGTGGCAAAGAACCTTGCAATATTAGTCGTTTGCGTCTTGTATGCAATGCCCAATGGGTGAAAGCAAATGTGATCAACAACTCCAAAACAAGGATGGCTTCCACTGTGCACATTAGAGTCAACTGCTTTCAAAACAGAATTAACCATTTCAAAAGCAACATCTTTTAGAACGCAGTTACCAGAAGACAAATTTGGAGGTATCTTAGAGACAAGAGTATAACTAACTCTGTTTACTATTATAGCTTAGATCTTCAAACTTATTGATAATTCTCGCTCCAGAGAAAAGTTTGGCAACATGTTCGATGGACTCAAGGGTAGCTTTGTTGTCACTTTCAGATATGTAGAACTTACAACAAACAAGCATAGGTCTTAGCATTTTATGATTTACACTAGCTTTCCCAATCAACAGGAAAGGCAAATGCTAAGGACCGCGACCGCAGGCTAATAAGAACCAAAAAAAACGGCATGACTAATGCTTCATCAGCATATTTTATAAAATCTAGCCTTTCTCTTGCATATACACATGATTACATCAATGCCCACATTAGCTACAAAGATCCAATCCCATTACAGTATAATGAATATTTTTATGGAGAAACTGAAGAATAACAAATCAATAAAACATTGGAAAAGGACAGAAGCACAGTTCATATACTATCATGAAGTTTTTGATTTTCAGGGAGAAAGAAATATATGACCCTCTGCAGCACATATCAAACATTGAGCGGACCAATAAAGCGTCAGAAGAAAATCAATTGCTTCATATCCAATAGCTAGTTAGCTACAGAATGCCCTAATATAAATCAGCAAAAAAAAAAAGGCAACCTCAATATCATGTTGAGAACAAATTTAGCAAATAAACCTGACATGTAAAAATCACCTACAAATGTTGGATCTATAATAACACCAATCATCAGAGCTCGCCACAGAATGATATGGATTCTCACTCGAAATGCTAAAGAACATAATAAGTTTGAAAATCTCAAACCAAATATCAATGAAGAAGAAAAGATTGCCAAATACCATCTCCAAACTCAAGTTCAAGTATCAATCATTTGACTTTCCACAGCTCAAAACTTTCATAGTAGCATCAAAACACACAAACTATACTATGTACTCTGCTTTGAGTCGAGAATCAATCTAAAAACACTTACTTCAGATAAACATAGATCTAAAAGTTTGCTGCAAAAGTATATATTCCCATTGTTTCCTTGACAAAAATGTTTATATTACCTTTGGAGCTCAGATCAAATACAACAAAAAAGGGAAATTCAAGGCTTCAAACTAATATTTGATTTCTTAACTTGATTGCAAGAGTGTAAAACAAAATTTATTCAGAAACCGAGTATATTAATCGCGCTGATCCAGATTATACCCCAAATATGGCTAAGATGTACAGTCATAGCCCTCACAATAGAAGGGACATTACTAGACTATCTTAATTAATAAAATAAAGCACAATTACATATGTAATTTCACTATCTATGTATAACGTGCTTCCACCCAAAATTCAATAATCTTGAGCATCAGACATTTTTGGGTATCCTTTATATTCCAATTTGACTCCTAAAGTTGCATTAATAGCTCTAAACTTCAACCTAAGCTCTTTTAATATGTCATCCTTGCTCTCATCTTCATGATCCATAAGTGGATAGTTTTCTAGTAGCTCCTCTATCTGATGAATACTCTTCTGGATCCGAGCAGAGAAGTAACTAGGTTCAACTCGAATAACCGATGTCCAAACATCAACAAGACCACGGTAGAACCCAAGCTCTTCCCCAGATTCAAATCCATGTTTTAGACCCACTTCATAGCCATCTTGCTTTCCCAATGTAAGCCCATCTTTATACCCATCTTTGTAGCCTTCATTAATGTGGGATTCTTCTAAGTTTACAGAACTACTGAATATATCATCATCATCCAGGTTGTTCCTCGGAATTTGGGGTTTTGGCGATTTGAGATTGGAATCAAACATATCCATTTGAATTGAGAGGTATGATAAATGAGCAAGAGAGAAGCGGGTACCTGTTATCAGGAAGAAAAATAAAATCAATGATTGTGCTAAGAGAAGGGGAGGAAGATACTTCTCATAAGAATGGTCAGGGAGTAACGCCAGCATAATCAAAAGAACCTTACAAAGGTCGAAAAAAAAAATCATAGATGAATTTAGCAAATTACATGAAAATAACTCAATAGGGGAATTACATTTACCTACTCCTTTACCTACTTCTACACCAATACTTCCCTCGTCAAATGTCCCGGTCAACACTCTTACACTACAATTACATTTACCTAATCTTTGTACTCCATCTCATTCTTTACCAACACCATCTTCCAATCCTCTTACCATTCAACCACCTTCTTCACCCATTTCCCTAAGGTCTACACGTCCTCATAAATCCCCATCGCACCTCAAAAATTATATTTTCACTTATTCTTCATTCTCATCGGTGCAACATTGTCAATTATGATATTTTACCAACCCCTTCCAAAGCTCTTATAACATCACAATCTGTTTGGAAAGAACCCTCCTCTTACAAAGAAGCTACACTAGTGAAGTATGGCAACAAGCTATGCAAATTGAACCTCAAGCTCCTACGCAAAAAACATCTGGAATTTAATTTCATTGCCCCATGAAAAGAAAGCTATTGGTTGTAAATGAGTTTAGGAAGTCAAGTTCAAATTTGATGGCTCTCTTGAGCGTTTCAAAGTGAGGCTTGTTGTAAAAGGGTATAATCAACAACATGGCACAGATTTTCAACAAAACGTTCTCTCTTTTTGTGAAAATGACAACAATTCGTTGTATTGTTGTCTCGACAACGAACAATAATCGGCCCTTTATTCAATTGGATATCAATAACGCATTCCTTCATGGAGACCTTCATGAAGAGTTTTATATGAAGATTCCTAATGTTTTAGACACTCCACTTAACGTTGTGTGCAAACTTTAAAAAAATCCTTATATGGGCTCAAACAGGCCTCACGCCAATGGTTTGCTAAACTTAAAATCGAGCTACTACATCAAGGAATTTTTCAATCCAAAAATGTATTCTCTCTTTATTAAGAATACTTGTTCTTCTTTCACTTTGGTGCATGTGTATATGGATGATATAATCATCACTGGAACTGATATTACAACTATTACTAACCTTAAAACCTACTTATAACAAAATTTTAGTATCAAGAAAATTTACATTCTTACATGATGATATAGTCCTTAATAAAGAAAATTTACGTATGAGTTCCTACATGATTGTGGCATTTCCAAATTCAAGAAAGTGACCACACCTCTATCTATTACCCTTAAACATCAGTAACACCCCTGAATTTCCAACCCTTTAAGCGATACCAAAATCGCAAAGTGAGTAGAAATCCGAGTGTTACTAAAAACAAAACAAAAATAGAATCAACTAAACTATAACTAATCCAAACAACTTGTCTTTAGTGATTTTTAAAATGTGAGACAGAATCCGGAGCATCTCCTTTGAAAAACTAGAGGCATGAAAGATAGACATGCTCAATAATATATAAATAATTATACGAAAATGGAAACATCGGCCTTGAATAATCTATCACGGCAGAATGAGTCGTTACGCTTTGATGACTTCATGACAAGCACGGATCGTGATTACACCGCAAATGCTTGAGTTTGAACATGACCAAACCAATTCAACTCCATAAAAACCTTAAAAACCATAAGACGCAGTGGAAATAAATTATGCACAAGGATGTTAGAAGCCTAGGCCAAAAAACCCATACAACTCAACAAAAATAGATTGTAGGTAGAGTCAAATCTTCTATAGATGTTGCAAAAATTATAAGAAACGCGCTAACACACCCGATATGCAATGCAAAAGGACTCAAATAATTGCTACGCCTATCTATAAATTTCATGTTGCTCAACATAAGATCGAATGTCAAATACATCGTAGCAGGACCATCATAGAAAGAGTCATGGTCAAGAAAACAAAACATGTACACGTAAGTAACAAACAACATATTATAATCATGTCAATAAACTTAACTATAACTTATTACACAATGGTATATAGATGATCCTAAAACAATTTCTAAGTACTACTCCCAAACTCTAATCATCGTCTCTACTTCTCATAGTCATTGGAACTTATCGACTTCAAACTACTTCAACCTTTCTTCTTTTATCGTCTCATAACACCCTTCTAAGGCACACATGATATCACCTTGGTCAAAAGCATTATTAGGCAACCTAACACCAATGCCGAAGTGTGAATTCATAGAGCTTATCAACTTCAAACTATATGTGATTAGAGACCACCATATTGGGGTTTTCAACGCCCACGTGGTAACACCTCAGGTAAAGAGGGTGAAGGCCATGTTGGAGCCTAATAGTAAAGTATGATGATTATACAAAGATCCATTACCCTGAAAACTAAATAAACCGGGGTATCAAGCAAGTGGAGTCAATCTATCAAACATATAATGATATTTCCTCAATAAGGGAATCCTTGCCATTCTAACTCAACATAATTCAATACTTCCTCGATAAAGAAATAATCTTCATTTCAGTTAAACATACTCAACAATAAAGGAATTGATCTTCCCGATTCCACCAATTAACATCATCAAAACACATTTTAAAAGCACAATTAACCACTATTTCCACTCCCAATTCAAAACCTAAATCAAACATGCTTAAATTAAATTACAATTTTGACTCTTACCCAAAAATTCCACTCCCAATTCAAAACCTAAATCAAACATGCTTAAATTAAATTACAATTTTGACTCTTACCCAAAACAATTCAATACATTTCTGATTTCACTCAAATTACAAACAAAAACTATAATTTTAACAGCAAAAATTTTTTTAAAAAAAAAAAAAAAAAAAGAAGAAAAGATGAGTAGCTCACTAAAATGGAGAAGAAAAATGAGGGGTGATGCGTGGATGTTTTGAGGCGAAATGGGGCAGTCTGGCTGCTGCTGCTGTTGTAGCGGTTATGGAAAGGAAAGCAGGCGTCTGCCGGTGCCGAAGGCGGCGCGTAGGCTAGTGGTGCAGGCACAGGATCAGACAGAAGCAACGGAAAAGCGACAGGAGCAGGCAGAGGAGAATAAGAGCGACGAAGAAGGAGAAGGAGAAGAAGAGAAGAGTGAAGAAAGTATAATGGGGATGGAGGTCACAGGAGAAACAAGACAGTTTAGGGATGTTGGGTAGTAGGAATGGGGTTTTGGAGATTAAAAGATTGTGATGTTTTAAGTGCGATTTAGGGTGCCATTTATTTAGTCATTAATTCATAGTAAAATGTATTTGTTGGTGAAAAAAGTGAAAGGGTTAAAAGTTATACTCAGGTGTATTGCCTCTCAAACGAACACAGTTGAATGTGAGACAGAAGAAAAAGTTGAGTTGACTTTTCCTCGATCATGGGAAAGCGGACTCCGCTTTAGGCGCCGGAACAATTTAATTTGTTTTGTTTTTCTTTTTTGATTTCCTTAGGATTGTATGTAAGTGTATTAGTCTTAATGTGTTATAAACAGGCTAAACACATAGATAGGACACTAATGCTTTCTTAACCTCTCTCTCTAAAATCTCTCTATTCTCCTATTCTCTAATTCTCTCAATTATAATCACGTCATCTTGGGTGTTAAATTCTCCCGATGGGATTGGATAGAAAATTTAATGTTCAAAATTGTTAAAATATATTTTAAGTCCTTTTTGATATATCTGATTGATTGGGAATAAAAAATAAATATTTTTACTGTTATTTATGAATTATTAATAATATTAAAAAAAATTGTTAAATAGTACATAGTAAAAAGTGACTTTTTATCAAAATATGTTGAACAATATTATAGACTAAAAACTAACTTTAAAATTCAATTTAACTAAAACAATAAAATTAAACCTAATAAGTGAAGTAATTTTATCAAAATCAAACCCATCACATGCAATTTTTTACAATTGGAAATCAAGCTTAATTTGGGACAAATTATAGGAATAGCGAATAGCCCCTCCATATGGAAGACTGCAAGTTTACAAGGAAAGTTCAGCCTAGAAAATGCGCGCCAAATAAACTAAACTTCCCACCGCCATAACCACAACCACAATCCCATCACTTTTCTTCTGATATAAACCCTCAAAAAAACCCTTGATTGTCTTTCCATTCCTCTTCAATCTTTCAATCTAAACATTATTACTTAAAAATTTTCAATCTTAAAAGCAATAATTTCACCATTAAAATGGGAAAACAAAAACAAGAAGTAATTTCTAAGTTTTTTGCACCAAAACCCAAAATCCATTCATCACCTGCTCCTCAAAATGACAATAAACCCTCACATTCTCGTTCTTCTCCCTCAAAAATTATCACTAAAGTATCATTTACCCCTGAAAAACGCCTTAAATCCCTTGAATTTCTATCCCCAAATGATAATTCTTCAAAAAGATCTAATCTTTCCCCTCATACTGAAAATCCCATGAATAATTCTTCAAAAAGACTCAAATTTTCCTTTAATTCTCATAACCCTATTTCTTCTTTTCCTAATTCAAATCCGACCCTTCACCAGAAATTCCTTCAGAAGCTTCTTGAACCTTCTGATGATGTTTTAGAAGCTTCAATGAAGGGGCAAACTTTGAAAGAATCCCATATAGTGAATCCAAAGTATACCCCACTTGAGCAACAAGTAGTGGAGCTTAAGAATAAATACCCTGATGTTTTGTTAATGATTGAAGTTGGATATAAGTATAGGTTTTTTGGTAAAGATGCTGAAACTGCTGCTAGGGTTTTAGGAATTTATTCTCATGTTGATCATAATTTTTTGACTGCTAGTATACCCACATTTAGGTTACATGTTCATGTTAGGAGACTTGTTAGTGAAGGGTATAAAGTGGGTGTAGTTAAGCAAACTGAAACTGCATCCATCAAGGCCCATGGGTCAAACCGTGGTGGCCCATTTACCCGTGGGTTGTCAGCATTGTACACGAAAGCCACGATTGAGGCGGTTGATGATTTAGGGGGTGGTGAAGAGGGTTGTAGCTCATTGAATAATTATTTGTTTTGTGTGGTTGAGAATGATGTTTTAAGTGAAAATGTGAATTGTGGTATTGAAAGCGGTTTCGAAGTGAAAATTGGTGTTGTTGCTGTTGAAACTTCAACTGGGGATGTTGTGTATGGAGAATTTAATGATGGTTTGATGAGGAATGGGCTTGAAGCTATGCTTTTGAGTTTGTCTCCTGCTGAGTTGCTTCTAGGGGACCCTTTATCTAAAAGAACACAAAAGGTAATTGATGAATTTCTATTGTTTGCTACTCACCTACTGTTTTTGATTGTTTTTTATGTATTAGTTTGTTAGCATTGTTCTTGGAGTTATTATATTGTTGATATGATTATTTAGAGGTCGAGATTTTAGTTGAGTTTGTTCATTTACTATTGGGTGTTTTTGGCAAATTGGCTTATTGAACAATTTTAGAGAGTTTAATGGTCAAACCAGCCAATTCTAATATTTGGTAAACTGGCTGGTTGAAACAGCTTATTGATATGAATAAGCTATTTTTGAACAAGCAGTGTTTTTCCTGACATTGTATGGATCCTAGTCAAACTGAAAGAAATGGACTCTTGTTATGGAGGGTCGATTTTGAACTAAACGGGTGTTTGGAAAAATCACAAATACGGACCATATATATTATAATTAGCTTTAAAAATATAGACGTGTCATATAATTTTTAAATGATAAAAGAACTACTCATAAATTGCAAATTTTTAAATGTTACTTTCATTAACTAGTATTTTCTAATTTTAGGGTCCTTTTTAATTTTGGACCTTAGGCAAATGCCTACCTTGCCTATGGTTAGGAACGACCCTGTGAACAAGCTGCTCATAGCAGCGCGTTCAAAATCAGTTGGTCAAATCAACCACTGTAATCATCTATCAGCGACCAGTTGATTGATAGCGAGTTGCCAAATACCGTCTATGTATTGTAATAACATATGTCTGAATTTTATCACTTGGAAAATGATTTTGAGGATTTTTGTATAGGGTAGTAAATCACATTTTTAACCAATGCTAACCCACCTGTAACCAATTTAGAGAGGTTGGTGATGTAGTGAAGGGTGGTATAAAGTTTCTTTTCATTGTTAGGGATGCTAAAATGTGATTGATTGAGTTGTATTATTGATGTTCTGTGTATGATGAACCGAATAGTAGTTCATACCTATTTATTTGAAATAGGAATTTTGATTTGTTGTTATTTGGAGAATACAACAACTATGCCAATGCCTTAATCTCAACAATATTGGGTAGGCGGTAGATTGGTGAATTGAACATAATTCATTATAAGGTCATCGGTAAGAAACCACCTTTTACGGCCGATTTGGTTTGTCTATCATAGACAACCAGCAAAACCCAATCTGAGTTTTGGGATAGGTTGATGGTTCAGGAACGAGTAATGTTGAAATTTTATTAGTTTCTTATTGTTCATTTGATTTATAATGTTAATATTCATTGGGTTGTGTGGTGGATTTCTTAATTCATTTCAATTTATCTCCTTAGTTGCTATTGAACTATGCTGGGCCTGCATCTAATGTGCGTGTGGAGCGTGCGTCGTGTGATTGCTTTAAAGATGGTGGCGCATTGGCTGAACTAATGTCTTTGTTTGAGAACAAAAGTGCAGATGAGGGTTTACAAGATAATGAGGGAGAAACCACTGGTGAAGGATACGAGCCTGCAATTAAGGTATTTTTCTGCTGGATTGTCCAAAATAACCAAATTGTTTATTTTAGTCACCTTAGTTGGTATGAACTTTTGTAATTTGTATTTTCCGTTAATGGTTGTTGATGCCAAGTCTATGACAAACCATTCTTTTTAACCAGTGCTTTTATGTGTGAATTTATACATATTTTTATGTGTAAAGTAGTACTTGCAATTGTTATCTCCATTGAATCAAAGTATTCTCCTTCAATTTTTTCTTTTGTCTCTTTAAATTTAATTCATTGGGTTTAAATTGTACTGGACTATAGTAAAAATGACTCATTATCATGCACGCTTGTGCCGAGCAGTTGTGAAGTTGCAGAAGATGTTTGCTTTTTAAGGGTCAATCATAAAGAACCTCTTTTGTTTTTACAAAGGTAAGGTGTAAATCCAACCCCCTAAAACTGGCTTAGGTGGGAGTCATTGGATGGCATTGGGTTATTGAGTTTTTTCGCATTACATTATGTTCAATTCTTTATCTCCATAGTCCCTATCTCTTACACTTTGCGTTCCTTTAAATTTCCTCTAAATCTTTTTTTCTTGACACTTTAAATTTCAGCTCATGCTAATTTTCCACTATGAATTTTTTTTTTGGTTAAAATAGACGACCCCATATTGTCGAGGACTTGAAATTAAGGCTTTGGCATTTCTATTAATAGTAATTTTTTCTTGTTGATAAATTGTTTTTGGGATATTTTTGGTTTTATAGGGGATCATGGATATGCCAGCATTGGCTGTGCAGGCTTTGGCTATTACTGTGCGGCATCTCAAACAATTTGGTCTAGAGAGGGTTTTTTCTTTAGGAGCTTCATTTCGTCCGTACTCTAGTAACATTGAGATGAATCTTTCTGCTAACACACTTCAACAACTTGAGGTTAGCCCAACTTTGACATGTCTTTTTAAGGTCAATAGTCTATCTTGGATTTCTGTATTTTTAGCCTGAACCTGTAAAGTTTGATGCTTTGGAGGCTATAATTCGCAAAAAATAAACATTGAGGCTGTAATTCGCAAAAGTGCTAAACTTTAAGATTGTAATTCACAAATTATTCTAAATTTTAAAATAGTTTCATCATATGATCGTTGTGTAATATTTGTAATTTTTGTCCTGCCGACAATAGTTGATTAAAAGTTTCATCTTGCCTTTTCAAGCTTTTGAAGAACAACAGCAATGGTTTAGAGTCTGGTTCGTTGCTGCAGACTATGAATCATACAATTACCACATTCGGCCAAAGGCTTTTAAGGCATTGGGTATGTGTTAAACTGAATTAAATCAACAATTAATTTGATTTTCCGTCTTGAGCTGCAACATTTACTCTTTTGTTCAGGTAACTCATCCATTATGTGACAGACACATGATAGCTGCTCGGCTTGATGCTGTTGCTGAGATTGCGGATGCTATGGGTGGTTGTAGCATTGCTGATGCTGCAAATGTTCCGAGTGATATCAGTTTTGTGCTTTCTTCAGTTCTAACGACGTTGACACAGTCCCCTGACGTGCAACGTGGAATAACGAGAATTTATCACAAGACAGCTACCCCATTGGAGGTAATAAAAAAATATAATCCTTCTCGTTTCCATTGAAACTGCTTCAGGATTTCAATAAATGAATTTCGTGTTTGAAAAAATTATACCCTCGTTATTAAATGTACAAGTGAAAAAGTTGTTGTCAAATATGCTCTCTTTTCAGCCATTGATCTTGTATTTTGTGGTAACTTTTAGATCCATTACATTGTTCCAACTTTTTAGTCATTTACTGAAAGTTCTCGAAATATGATCTTCAGTTCATTGCTGTTGTCCATGGCATCATACTAGCTGCAAAGCAACTTCAACAACTTGGAATCGAAACAATTCAGTCTGCTTTGTTGAGAAATTTGATTCAGACTGCCGCTTCATCCAACCTGATAAACTGTGCTGCCAAATTTTTGTTGTCCTTAAATAAAGAGGCAGCTGAGAAGGGAGATCTATTGAATCTTATTTGCGTTGCAGATGGAAAATTTTCCGAGGTTTGTTAAATGAACCTTACCCATCAACCCTTGACTTTTGTCCCTGTTCTAAAATTTCATCTCAGGTTGATGAAGCTCGAAAGAAGGTAGAAGCGGTTAGGGAAGAGTTGGAATCTCTCATTAGTTTGTACCGCAAGCAACTTAAGATGCACTCTTTGAATTTCATGAATGTATCTGGTACAACTCATTTGATAGAGGTAATTTGCATGTTTAACCCATTTATTCTATTTCTTGCATGGTACTGAAGTTATATACTATTGTATCCCCTAGTGATAAACGACAATGTTATATACTTCCTCCTATTCACCCTAAATGTCTTATTTTCTTATTTGGTTAAGTCATCCTAAATGTGTCATTTCTATTTTGGGTATGTTAAATTTACCAATTTACCTTTATTAAACTTAACTTTTTTTACACCTTTACACCTACTAACCCCACTTTACCCCTATTAAAATTAAAAACAACACACCTTTTTTTTTTCACATGCGGTCCCATTTGACCACCTAAAAGATGGTGAAAAGTCAAATAGGACACATTAGGTGAATAGGAGGGAGTATTGTTTATGAGGGTATCATGCGTATTTTAGTATGAGTTAACTAGTTGGGATAGTATAAAAAGGAAGGGGAGCTGTAGAGAAGGATATAAGAAAATTGTACTATCTCCAATTCAAAGTTAATGTCCTATTTGCTTTTTGCACGTTTGCGAATGCATTAATTCAATCCATAATATCTCTATAATTGTGTATAATCAAAAATTATAAAAAGTTGATATTAATAACCTTCAGTTGACTATATTTGAACTTTTAGATTGAGAATTAAATGCAAATTAAGAGTGAAATGTGAATAGTGTTCAAAAAGCAAATAAGACATTAACTCTGAATTGGAGGGAGTATTAGACTTTTTAGGTTGAGTTTTATACTCATTTTGGGAGAGTTGCAAACTTCTCAAATGCTTGTATTACTATCTTTCTTGTAATGCTTGGTACTACAATCAAAACATGTTAGGAGTATAATTTATTGTTCTATAGCTGTTTTTCTGTGTTCTTGCACTGTTCTTGGTTTTGACGATTCCAAGACCGGATCCAGTTTATTACAGACTAGTTCAGTTAATTTATGTTTATCCAATTATTTTTATGAAAAATTAAATATGCAGTTGCCGTCAGAAGCTAGGGTGCCTTCAAACTGGGTGAAGGTGAATAGCACGAAGAAAACAGTTCGCTATCATCCGCCCGAAGTTTTGACTGCATTGGACCGATTATCATTGGCGAATGAAGAGCTAACTCTCGTCTGTCGTTCTGCATGGGACAAATTCTTGGGGGAATTCTGTAGCCATTACGCTGAATTTCAAGCTGCTATTCAAGCACTTGCTGCTTTAGATTGTTTGCATTCTCTAGCAGTTCTGTCTAGAACTAAGGTGCGTGTATAGGAAGAGCAAGAAACTTCAGCAGTTCACGATTCCACTTCACTCATCCCTCTCCGTTTCTGACTCCATTTTAAGCTATTTTCACGTATTGATCTTTGATGTCTATTATCTATTTCAGAATTATGTACGTCCAGTTTTTGTGGATGATAAGGAACCTGTTCAAATACAGATTATCTCTGGTTGTCATCCGGTGCGTTGACTTTTATTTTTTATACAATGAGTTCAAGTAAGTTGATAAAGAGTTCATATTCGTATCATCATCCGACCAAAAGTGGTATGGGACTGATTAGGTGGATTGTGGGGATTTTGGGGAGTGGGATGCGCGTGTATGTGTTGTTTGCTCCTACCTGTTCTATTTCTTGACTTCAATTTTTTTTAGGGAAATTCCATGTGTTGGCCCTGAGTTTTTGTCTTTTCCACAAATATTTTTAAATTTTGTGTGGTAACCTTGAGCTTTCAACTTTTCCATGAGTACTTATATCGACTGGATTTCGAAATATATGGTCAATTAGGGTGCACAACGTTTGCTTTTTAAAAAAATGTCATTATGTTGGCTAAAAATAGCGTAAAGTAAACAAAAAGCCTTCAATTTTGTTTGCCACGTGGAAAAGTTGGAAGGTCAAGGTTACCATGTAGATTAAAAAAATGTACGTTTGCCTGCGGAAAAGCCGAAAGCTCAGGGTTATCACATGGAATTTCCATTTTTTAGCATTGTTTTCTCTTTTTGTTCAGTTCAAGTTGTCAGAGTTGAACTAGTTATGGTACATATTGCACAATATGCAGTAAGACAAAATACTTTGATTTTAGATCAGACATTAATTTAGATGTATAGTGAAGCGAATAAGTTAAATCTTTTTTTAAGATTCTGTCTAATTGGTGGGGCATTGTAGGTTCTGGAGACTATACTAGAAGACAGTTTTGTGCCAAATGATACTGATCTTCACGGAGATCGACAGTTCTGTCAGATTATTACTGGACCGAATATGGGTGGCAAGAGTTGCTATATCCGCCAAGTTGCTCTCATTGCAATAATGGCTCAGGTATCAACAAGCTGGTCGTTTTCCCATTACCCCGGAACATTTTCTTGTACTTCATCAAGTATTTGGTTGCAATTTCGTAGACCTAGTCCTATATCATTGGTTTCCTTTCACCACCTTTGGCCTTAACTTTCAACTCGCACTTTTTCTTTTTGACGCCTTTACTAAAATAGATTTTATCTCATATCTTGGTTACACGGTGAGACTTTTGGTTAGAGGCTTAGGGCTAAACATGTCACAATTCACTTCATAGTTCATTCATAAAACTTTTTTTTAATTCAATTTCTAATTTCTTCATGTCATTGAATTTTCCTCTCGACGCGATTGAATTATTTTCTTGTGATTGTTTTTCATAACCATGTACCATTCATGTTTTATGCTGCTTAGATATCTTTGTCTTGCTTAGGGGTGTTCAATGTGCGGAAACGGTCCGGGCGGGGGCAGGCTTAATTAACTATGGGCCAGATTGGATAAGTGCCTTGTAAACTTTACATGGGCTGGGCTTTGAAACCACGGCCCGGCCCAATCCGGCCCGTTTTTATTACTAAAAATTATAATAATCCCCATTGATCAATGTATAATAACTAAATTATCTTTCTAGGTTGGTTCTTTTGTACCTGCTTCCTCCGCTACACTACAGGTTCTGGATGCTATCCATACCCGAATGGGTGCTTCCGACAATATTCAGCAAGGAAGGAGCACCTTTCTGGAAGAACTTAGTGAGGCTTCGAACATACTAAACAAGTGCACATCCCGCTCTCTTGTGATTATGGACGAACTGGGGCGAGGCACGAGTACTCATGATGGGGTAGCTATTGCCTATGCTACTTTACACTATGTTCTCAACCAAAAGAAGAGCATGGTGCTATTTGTCACTCACTACCCTAAAATTGCTGAAATTCAAAAAGAATTTCCCGGTGCTGTGGGGACATACCATGTCTCATATTTGACAGTGGAAAAAAAAAATTCTAGCCCAAAATCTGATCTAAATGGTGACAAGATGGACCATGAAGATGTTACGTATCTTTACAAGCTTGTGCCGGGTATATCCCAAAGGAGCTTCGGTTTCAAGGTTGCTAAGCTTGCACAGGTTAGGCACTGTTCATCGTTTTCCATAATACCGTTATCCTTTCCCTCAGAAGGAAGATTAATTAAACAACGATGCCAAAACTTTAATCTCGATAATATTCTACTTGTTTCTTGTAGCTTCCACCATTATGTATTCAGCGAGCAATTGAGATGGCTTCGAAGTTAGAAACATTGATTCAAAAAAGAACAACAAACCGCTTAGGAGATTCCCGATTTTTCGAAGAATTTTTGAAAAATGATGTAGGTGACACATCAAATAATATATCAGATCATGCTGATCTTTTGGATGAAGATGACAACAGAGGTGCGGCTCAATTGACTATTGCCTATATGAAGTTCTTTCGGAATTTATGGTCAATCTTTGGTGATAATGACCTGGCAAAGAAACTTGAAATTTTGAAGTGTGCTAGGAGTGCTGCAGCCGAGTTGATTGCACGGTAAGCATGATTCTGCCAAAATCCCTCCCTTTCGGACAAATTAATTGATGAATATTGTAAAACATTATATGTTTCTTTAGAATTTACTTTTAAGAGGTTTTAGTTTTGGGAGGAAGGTCGGGAAGGCTATTCCATTTTCATTTTTCTCGTTTCAAATTTGCTTACGATACCGAGACCTTTTATAATTGTCAGTTGACTTGTTCTTTGAGTATTGGCTTAGCAGTTTTGAATCTCATGATATTTCTTTTGCTATGAGTCTTGTAGACGTGCAGCGCGTGGTTTCTTCTAAATTGTAACGTTAAATAGTGGCTTTAGATGGCTATGCCTTTGATACTGTTTTGCACTCCGTACTTTCTTTTTAACAAATTGTTTGATTCCTCCTTGAATGCGTTTTTCAGACAAGCACTGCGCTGAAGCTAGCGCTATGGAGCAGCACCAGTAAGAATGGTCGTTTACAACTGAGCGAGATATTCCTCGAAATCTTTTGTTATCCCCATATATATACTATCAAATACCTATAGAATTCTAAGTACATGAATGTAACATTATTAGTGGTCAGCTGCGGCCTGCAAGTAGGTATGGAATGCAACTGTGTAAAATCACATGATTTTTTCTAACCGAGATGATTAGTTGAGCGTATTTTATCCCTTTTGTTTTTGGTAAAGCGACTAACTATGACTTTTTTGGGCAAAACGCCGCAACATTGTGCTTCAGAATGTCTGAAGATTGCCGAGCCATGTTGAGATCCTGGACATGTTTCAGACCAAAGAAAATTCTCACTAATATTCATTTTTTGCTTCTCTTATAATACATATCACTAACTTAAAAAGCTGAAAGTTAAAGTAGGTGTGCTTGATTTAACATAAACAATGAAAATAGGGTAATATTATGAATACATCTCTGACTTTCACTTACAAATCATAACCAAAGAAAAAGGGAGCTCTCTCTCAGAGAACCCTCGGCTATTGCAAAGAATACACCTGCAGGATTATTTATGAACTTTGAACAATATAAATAAATAAAGATAAACCGCTCCAATGAAATCTCCACAAATTCAAAAGCAGCAAAATCAAGCCATGGAAGAGAAATTGCACAAATGGTGGTCTACAGGTACTCTACATTGGCATTTGATCTCAACCCGTTTCAAGAAGACTAAGCCGATTATCACCAACAAACTAAACAAGATTGATCGTGAATGATACATATGGATGAGCATCAGTGTCACCTGCCAGACCAGCCATTGCTCCAACTTCATCCTCAGATCTCCAGTGCACACTGCAACAATATGCGAACTATATAAAAGGGAGTTTCCAAGAAAAAAAATTTCGAGAGTTTTACTCCAACTTCAATTACAGTCAGTTGCCTGTTGGTATTTGGTCATAAATATAGTTAATGCCTTAATGGCGATGATTTTTAGAGGAAGAGAGGAAGTTTACATTATAACTACCATTGTAATGGAACTCCGCCCTCAAAACGTTTGTTTATTCTTCAAAAATTCCAACGCCACCCCCAAAAGTTATCAGATGAGAATGGATTTTATGAAGAAAAGAGATGTTTGGAGCTGCACAAGCCCCAACATGAAACTTGACATAAAATATTTAAGAAAAATTAAGACTAATAATTAAGACTAAACTTGACATAAGGCAAGTTCAGAATTAAACTTTCTACATCGAGAATGCGAGCTACAGTTCAAAACTAAATTGATCGCTAGGTGTGCAACCACCAATAATGTCTAAAGGTCTTGGGTCGAAATTCTTGAATCTCATTCCAGTATTAGAATTGCCACGCTAACCAACTGACACTTCATTGTCTACATGATAGCTTGAGGATTTGGCACTGCTTCTCGGGCCTTGAGAATTATGGGTGACATCCCTTAGTATTTTTCAAATTAATTCTATATCACAAAATCTCATTTAAGACGGTCTCACTAAGAGACAGTCCTGAATTGAGCTAGATAGTCTAGTTAAATTAATCATAACATCCACTTTGGATATTAAAACACCCTTTTTTTGAATTAGGGCTTTTTAGGTGGACTCTCTCAATGAGATGGTCTCATACGAGATTTGATCCTTCTTTATTGCTTGTTAAAACACAAAAAGGTCATTCATTAATCCACAGCACAAGCGAACGACTAAATCCAAATGTCGTTATTACCTGTTGGCAGCGCTACAATGCCGTTCAAGAATTGTGCGTACTTTCTTCTCACTTTTCTGGGATGGAGCTAAAACACAGGCCTGATACAATCCATAAACAACCAAATTCAATGAAATATCAAAATGAAACTAATTTAATGAGCAGTGCAATGAAAAATTAGCTCAAGCTCTATTTACCAAGAAATTTGGAGGCAAGCCATATCTTAATATGCTCTCAGAAAATACACGTACAGCACAGAAGTGCATCCATGAGCTGAACACCTGTTCCCACATTTCAAGTTAGTTTCTGCAATCAGTATACATTATCACAGATAAAGAATTTGACAATAGTGTTAATGGTCTAATAAGAAGCTGATATCGCAAACAAGTACATAGATAAAAAGTAACACAGCTTGTGTTGGTATAAAATATTGCTTTGTAAATGACATGAAATCAACAGTTGCAACCAAACACTCAATAAACTAAGGAAGCGAACACCAGTTCAATTACAGCTTTTCTTATTCTGGATGATTTAAAACCAAGTCTTTGTCAGTCACACTAAGGGAGTGTTTGGCATGAGAACACAAAATGTAAGGGAAAGGGAAATGATAAAGAGGACTAAGGGTAAGGGTAAGCGTTGTAGTTATATGTTGTTTGGTATGACAATATATAAGCAAACACTTACTTGATCATAGAAACACCAACTAGAGTAGCAGCAGAATTTTTTACTTGACATAAATGGGTGGTAACAAAATAAGAATATCACAGCCTTCAATAACTACCAATATACAACATTCTCATTTGTGTAGATGTTCCTCAAACCCTCACTGAAATGTTTTCTGAAGCACAAACCCTATCGTGTGGTGAATGAGGCATAAGAAATATAGCATTTATTGAGGTGTCGTATGCCACTGCCTAATTACTAAGAAGCAAGATCATTATAGATTATATGTGTCAATTTCATTTTTGGCAGAAATATTCTCCAAACCATATTGTATCTGTCCTCATTTCTGTTGTTTACCCCTACTTTTTCCTCTTAGTCATATCACCAACATTCCAAACTCCATTCAATTGAAGATGAAAAAGTTAGAATGATACGAAAACAAGATACAAGCATAATCAACCAAGCAGCACAATTATTCCAAGAAAAAGAAAACAAAATAGCATAATTTTTATGCAGTACGGTCATATGATCAAGTACCAAAACAGGAGCCTCCAAACAACATATCGCCTAGCCATCCAGATAACCAAGAGAATCACAACAATTAAATACAACGGTGGAGCTACATGAAAACACACATGCCTAGATCACAACGGAATATCACACAAATTTTACACAACTAAATAATTGAAAAATCACACAATCGATAAAACAAGGGCTAGAAAAGTATAATATTCTATTATCGATGCTATTAAAAGGCTCCCACCCAGTGTTTGGAAGGTTGGATATATGCAACCATATCCATATAAATATAGAGACTATTTTCCATTGACCCTTGATAGAAAAACATTATTTGCAGTTTCACATAAATAATAAGTGTATATTTAATGAGTCATTACAACTAAAAGTAACAAATTATAACTATCAAAATTATAACTTCATCAAACTGTGTACTCTCACTGCTCCTTTTTGTTTGTCCACTTGACTTTTTACACACATTTTAAAGGAAATTTTGGGTCTCTCGATATCTCTAAATACACATCACAAAAAATTATAAGAATTGTATAATTAAAAACTATACATTAAGACAAATCTAACAATATCCATATAAATATATTTTATCTTCAATATATCCCTCAAAAACCTTAAAAAAATTTCTCTCCCAAAGTGGACAAACAAAAAGACAATTGTCATTGTTATCATCTTTTTTTTGCTATTAAATGGTTGTTTAGGTTCACATAATAGCAGGAGCGTAAGTTGCAACAAAGTCAAAATTGATCTAACCTGAGCCTTAAAAGGCTTCGAGGTTGGAACACATCAGAACAAATTTTGAGTCTCAATAGCTCAGATTCATTTTCAAATTCTGTTTGAACTTTCACCTCTCCCAGCTTTGGGTATTCAAGCAGAGGAGAGAACATTTATTCCCTTCTTCCACTAATGACACTAAGCCAAATTCATAAAAAAGGAGATTCATGGCTGTCCACACACATTTGTAAACTGTTTAGCTTCTTGCAAGAAAAAACTGAAATATAATGATATATGTGCTTACTAACACCACACTTTTTTCTAGCATAGTCTAAATTTTTTGGGAGACTGTACATAAAACTCCCAATGCACGTCCTAATTGTTTATTTTTTTCATACGTGATCACTTAATGACACATAATCACACATTGTGTGCACAGTGCAAAAATGTGGTAACGGCCGCGATTGCGGTAATGACACAGTGATGTAGTAATGGGAGTGATGTGGTTATCATACCGCCAAATATCGGTCGAAATCAAGGGAAATTCCCCAAGCCGGTCTAAAATGCAGTTTTATACACCTTGATAGCACTGGTAATATTGACTCGGTAAATTTGAAAAGCTTTACAACGCGGTTAATACAATACGACACGGCCTTGCTTTTGTACTATGATTGTGTCATCAGTACAGCGCCTGGGTTGCCAGGAATGCCATACATTCAAATTCTAGACAAATTGGAGATGGGATGCAGAATACTAGGCCTTAAAATGAATCATGAAATGCAAATAAAGTCTTCATAAAAATGACAAATATTGCTGAGATAAATGTATTACAGATTCGTTTATTTAGATTCCTGTTTTCGTTGTACTAAATGTTTCTCAGACAACCAAAACAATTGTTGGATATGAATACATATCAAGTATGCACATCAATAGTCAGCTGTTGAAATTGAAACATTATCCTAAAAACTGGACAAGGGACAGAAGACATGCTGTCTAGAAATATTTTACAAAATAATACATGCATGGTCAAAAGACATGCATGTTGTTTTCACATCACAAATACATAAATCTAGCTAAAAATGGCCATTACCTATGTTCTCTTATCTTTCTTCCCCTTTCAAATTTTTCCCCTACAAAAATATGTGGTTCAAAACAATTGATATGTCTAGATGAAGATTGAATCCTAATTTAAGTTCCATACCTTTTGGCCTTGATAGACTTTCTAATACTTATTACCTAGGACTAAATGAAGAATTTGAGTGAAGTACTTTATACTAAATAAATAATAAAATCCATGAAGACCATAAATTCACTGAATCGGCTCTCCATATTCAGGATCAGTAATGATTTACAATTGATATCATAACACCAAAATTTCAATTTAGAATTCGCTAGCAAACTCTGGAAATCCTGCTCTCTACACTCAAGAACCAGAAAGAAGGAAAGTAAATAAATGCATTTGAATAGGAGACCATCCATTATTACAAATGGATTTTAAGAAGAAAAAGTGCATAGATACAAGCCTCAACATAGTAAACAAAATTGTTCCCAATTGATTAGATTTATTTGATTGTTTCCAGTTACCTAAATGAAATAGAAGTAAAACATGCACAGCACTACTTTCTAAAAATTACCTCCCCATAACTGGAGTAGCACCATTGCAAAAGTGCGGTTCTCATTGTTTCCTGGTCATGAGCCAATTTTTGCAACTCTTGTTTCCTTGAATCTTGTGTTTCTGGGTCGTATTCAAAATCTCGAACCTGATTTACATGAAGCATCGGAATAATTAGAAAACTATTGAAAGATGAGAAAATGGCTTCATCAATGTGTTTGGGTAATAACATTATTTCTCAAATCATAACAAAGAGATATCAATTAAGTTACGATCAGGCAAACAGACAGAATGGAAATCGATAAAGAAGAAGCCATAGTACCTGAAAACCTCTTTCACGAGCTTTTAATCGGAAGTTATCAGCAACACGGCTGAACATTGTGACAGTGTACAGGGCATATTCATTGTCCTCAAACAACTTTTTAGATGACCTGGGAACCTGAAAGAGCTCAACTTAAGTGACAAGAAACCTACTAGGTAAAACATAAAAAGGCCAAGCACCAAAAGATCACAGCATAGGATGCTTCTTCACAGACATGCAACCACTTTGGCACTAAACACATTAAAGAAGACCTAACCCTTATCAAAGGATTTCAAATTTGAAGACGAGAAAAAATATGTAGTCTTTACCACATAGTCAGTCAATGTTTCATAGCTGGATAACCAGTCCTTCTGTGAAAACTTCGAAACAACTGCCAAAAGTGTAACCAAATGCTCTGATGAAATGATATCCTCTGGCTTTACCAAGTCAGAAAGATCTCTCACCGCTAAGCTGAGATGATAGAATGTGTGTCAGAAAACAATAGAAAAGATGTTCTTCAAAGACAAACACTTGAAATATTACCTTCCACTTTGTTTGCGGTTAATTGCACTTAGTTGACTGCGGACATTGTTATACTCAGCAACACGGACCTAACAGAGGTGAAGTTCTCCAATTTAAAAATCACTCAACAGCAAATCACAGTATGACTAATGCAATCAAGTATCAGAGCTGAGTAGAACTGTAGATTAACCAACAATGAATAGCCATCAAATCCATAAGATTATTCATACAAGTACTTATCAAAATTTCTCACGTATGCTAAACATGAATATTTATGTAAATAAACTGTAACTCTAAAGCTGTGTGTTTGGATAGAGGGGAATGGATGAAAAAGTACATAAGAGAAAAGGAGTATTTTCTCATTGTTGCATCAAAAATAAATCTCACAGAATTTTAAGGAAATTGGCAAATGTCTCCTTTGTTTGAACTTTGACCAATGGAACTCTCTTTAAGAAATATTTTATTACTCTCCATCCCAAATTAATTGATACATATTTCTCTTTCAGTAATCCCAAATCAATTGATACATATTCTTTTCTAGATACTTTATCCTATCCAAACTAAACTTTTATTCTGAGCTAATTACCTACCTAATTGAAACAGTAGCTTATCGACCAAAATGGCAGTAAATCATGAACCATGAGAAGTCAATAAGTTTCCTAAAATTTTCTTTCTCCTCTTACTTCTCTAAGCATTAAACTCAAACAGTACGAAGGAGTAAATGGCAACACACTGTTTTTTTATTTATTTGCTGCTTCTCCATTTCCTATCAACTTTTATCTCTTCTCCCCTTTCTTTGAACCATTGCCACTGATTCGAGAAACAATTCCCTCCCCCTCTTTTCTCTCAATTAAAGGGATATCCAAACAAGAGAATAGGTTTGATCTTTCTCTCCTCATCCCTATCAACTTTCAATCCAAACAAAAAAAAGGTTTAATATCCCCCTCCCTTTCCCTCTCGACTTTCAAACCGAACATATTTTGAAGTTCAAGGTCAAACAGAGTTATAAGAAAGTAGGCCCGTTCCATAAAGTACAGGATATAAAGTGATTCAGCTGCAGAAGAATAAAAGAAAGCTGAACTTTATTAGCATGGGTGAAGGAAATTTCAGAAAATGAACAAAACACAGAAGGATTATGAACCAGTAAAAAAATAAACAGAACTGAACTGAAGGTCTGAGAGACCTCCGAATACAAGAAATCAACTTTTAGCATTGCACAAATCAAATTTCTATTACTACATAAAGAATTTGACTCTATACTCAAAATGATGTAAATTGCACATCATTGATACCAAAAAAATCTACATAATTACCTTCAAAACCTAAATTTTTGGCAAGAAAAACAATCTCAAAATAGATAAATATGCTCAAAAGTCAAAAAGATACAAATTACAAAGCAGTGAAACCCTAAGATCTACATTAACAACTTCAAAGTCGAACCTTCAGCACATAAAGCATCTCAAAAATAAGAAAAAGAATAAATTTACTGAACTTATACCTTGAGATCATCTTCAACCTTGGCCACAAAACCATGAATACCATCAACAATCTCCTTCAACGAAGACATAGTCGGATATTTTGCTTCATCCCAAACAAATCTACCAAAGCAAAACCACAAACAAAATTCTTAAAACAATACATATGTATAGTGAACCACTCAAATTTTTGATCCTCCAATTTTTTTTTGTAAAAAAGTACCTCACCTGGTAAGATAAGAATCAATAGGAACACCATCAACAGTCAAAGCACCAGCATCAACACCAGACGATCTCTCAAGTTCATCGATCTGACGCCTAATCTTATGCGTTACGCCTTCCACAAACGCATTCCCCTAAATCAACCATTTATCAATTAAAATTCACAAATTCAAATTCGATTACATTACACATTGCGATTCAACATGAAACAATTTTACCTTCCACAAACGAATTCCCCTAAATCAATCAATCAACAATCAAATACAATCATTCGAATTCGATTACATCACACATTGCATTAATATTGAACAATCTTACCTTCAAAAGATCATCAGCGAGTGATAGAAGCGAATCCAGGGTACCAACTCGAAGACTAGGCACATTAAACTGTCGAAATCAACATCAATTAAAAAATAATCACGAAATTTCCACACACACACACACAAAAAAAAAAACAAAAAAAAAAACCCTCTTCTAAGAAAAAAATGCGAGAAAAGAGAGAAAAAGGAGAGATGAATATACACGGTAAAGAGGAGTGTCGAAGGATTGTTTGGAGATGGAATCTTGTAATTGAGACCATAAATTAGAAGAAGAAGATTGGACAGGAAGAGACACCATCCAGTATCTCGTCGCCATTGATGATCAGTAGTTTCTCTCTCTGTAGTTTCTCTCTCTAGGATGATTAATGATGATGATGATATAGCAGGAAGTGTGATCAGGAAGATGACTCACAACTAGAAAACTACGAGATGCAAACCACGAGTCCACGACTAATACTTCCTCCGTTTATTTGGCCCAAGTATTAAAAATATTATTAAGCGTATAATGTCTATAATGTTTCCAATAATGATAATTAAAAAGTTAAAAATGAGAATAAAGTATGAATAAAATAGAAAATAATTAATTATTTTTTGCCAAAAGAAAATATTGTTGCAAGTATAGTAAAATATTCAAAGGAGGAAAGTATTGCAAGTAATTTGAAACGGATGAATTATTTAGTTATTTATCCTTTATAAAATGATTAATCATATTTATCCTTTAAATAAAAAAATGGTGAATGCTTATGTAATAAAACTATCGAAGTAATTTTTTAGGTTCACTTTTTATTTATTTTATTTTATTTATTTATGAAAATTTAATGTGAATCCTGAATTTTCATTTTTTTTCAGTGATAGATAATTTTTTTTTTAATCTACGTGCCTCGATCTCTCAACTTTTTCACATGGTAGACAAAGAAGAAGTTTTTTTTTGTTAACTTTACTCTATTTCTAACCAACATAATGACATTTTCTCAAAAAACAAGCATCATAATCACCTTGATCACATTTTTTGAAATCTAGTCAAAATAAGTACTTAACTTAACAAAAAATTTAACATTTTATCAACCACATGGAAAACTTAGAAGTTTAAGTCACCACGCGGATTCGAAAAACATTAATTTGTGGAAAAGCCAAAAATTCCGAGTGGAATTTCTCTTTTATTTATTTATTTATTTTTATTGTTGACTTGTTGGTCAATTAAATAGCAAAAGATTTGTTTGAAGACGATATCAAAGTCAACATGAAAAAATGTTCCAAGTAACTATTGTTGTTGTCTTTTGGTTTGTTTGCCGAATTATTTTTCTATTTTACACAATTATTAGACTATTAGTATATAATATGATATAATATTTTTTTAATTAAAATACTTGCTATGTTATATTTATTGGCTCTATTTTTTATTGAAGCTTTTTTTATAAATTTGCAACTAATGTTTATAGAAAAAAATTATAATCAACTGTAATCTTGTTGGTATTGCATATTTAAATTTATTTTTTTTTAATTTTTAGTTATGCATCAACAATAATAACTATCAAAGCTTTACTTGATTCTAAAAAATTATATTTTTTAGTTATTTATAATTTAATGAAATGGAGAAACAATCAATTAATATAGTATATATGTTATCAGCATCCGCTTTCTGTCAAATATGTCCATTATTTAGAGTGATAGTTCATAACTTGATATTAGCATAGTTAAAGGCTAAAATAGACTCATTTAAGCTGATTTTCTGTAAGAAAAACTTCAAATCATAATTTTCCAAAAATAACCCCCAATGATTCATCCATTTTTGTTTGTTCTAATTGGAAGAGATTGGAAACTTCATAAATTAAAAACTAGTGGAAGTAAGGCCAAAGCAACTCTAATTGTCTCCATGCACTTAATTTTCCCAATCAATTTCTAGTGGTACTTAAAGGGTTCTAGCCTCTATGGAGTTTTTTTTTACTGTTTGTTGTTTGTTTTCACAATCAATTTAGAATAAAAACTTGATAAAAATGTATTTTCTATTTTCTATGTCTGTATCGTGCGTCCAATAGTTTTCTATCGACTATCAAACCAAACAACAGAAAACAAATCATCATTTGCATTTTCCATTGCATAATAGTTTTACATATAACTATTTTTTAAAAATATATTTTCTGTTTGAGAATCAGATCTTATCTTAGTTCGAACAAATATCACTTATCCAAGAAAGGTTTAGATTCAATTCTCACCCAACCCTTTCCTTACCTCAGTCTATCATTTTATTATATAAAAAAATATTTTCCACCATACCATATCTAAGCTCCCAAGGTCTCCTCTCGGTTCCGAGGATACCCTAAGCTTATGTCCAACCCCATTAGTTTATCCAAAGATAAGAAGTCTAGAGTTTGCAACTTTTCTTTTGTGAAAAATTACCTCACCTTGTACTACATTTCCTGAAAATTGGATCAAAATTACATGCTAATTACAACCCAACATCAGATGGGTTCTCAGAAAGGACCCTAAACTTATTATCCAATGAAAAAACTAACATGACTAATACAAATAAATATACATTGAGCTAAGAACTAATTTCAAGAGTTATTTTCTGATGCTGGCCAGGAACACTCTAAGCTCTCGAGCTTTTCGATCATGTTCAGGTGAAATTTCCATGTCCGAGTCACTTAAATCGATAACATTTATTTGGCCCCCGTTGTTACCTGGACATTTCGAGACATAGCGTGTGCTCGGTAATGGAGAAGGGCTCGAGAGATCGATCACATCAGTTTCAATATTAGTAGGAAGATATGAAGGAAAATCAAATATAAGTTTGTTATTACTGTTGGGTTCAGAAACTGTAAGGTCAATTTCAATGCTGTTTCCTGGTGCAGATGAGCCAGAGCATGAAGCCGGCTTGTCTCTTAGATCATCGACAAAGTTGATGTCAAGCAACAGCCTTTCGGGTCTTGACATGGAAGTTATGTGGTAAGTGACAGTCGGTTTGCTGTTAATGTTGCTGTCGTATTCTTGATCAGATGTGTCGGGAATGGTCAAGTCTATATCGATGTTGCTTCGTAATGCAGACGAGTAAGCACATGACGTTGGTTTGTGTCCTGTGTTAGGCTCACACTCAGCATCAAATAATGGGTTTACCGGTCTTGAATCATCGTTGGAAATGGGAGCTACGTCTTCAGATTTGTTTGGTTTACAGTTTTCGTGTTTCGCGGAGTCCTCAGACTCGATGTCAAGTAACAGGTTTTGGAGTTTCGTATCAACGTTAGCCATGGAGGCTGTGTCGTCCGATCTCTTTGCCTTGGGTTTGCAACGTTTTTGAATCTTTAACTGAGCTTTCCTTTCCTCGAATTCTACAATCTTCTCGGGACAGGCACTGCAGAAGAAACATGGTTGTCATTCTGTATACTAATGATGAACCAGTGTAATATGATTCGCTAGCTTACTCGCTTTTTAAGGTTAAAATTCGCTCAAAATGGCCCAAAACGCCCAAAATTGACTATGATTCGATTTTTTCAATTCGTGATTCGAGAGGAGATTAACGAATCATGTGACACTGGTTCCAACTACAGTGAATAGGTAATAACGGCAAATATCCGTTTATTCCTAGAGAAGAGAGTATCCTGTAGAGCATTTAACAAAACTTTGTTGAGTTAACATCTTTGACACATAAAGAAGATCCTAAAAGCATCAAGATCATCATGTTTCCTCCGGGCTTCCATCCATTATTAAGCATGTTCTCCGACTCCATATTATTAATCTAATGAAATATATATGAACAAAGAGACTCCTTTGTTATGGTGTGGAACTTCTTGTACATGCTCAAAACTACCCAATTCCGAGATTTAATCTACAAGACACACCCTTCCTAAAAAAACGAAAATACGTGAACCAAGAAGCAACAGAAAGAATCACAAGTTCTAAGGACATGTGATTACCGTTCTACTAGATCAGCGGGTACTACGGAAGATTTGAGGCCATCGAAGTCTTGCCAAGAAACTTCTAAACTTTCTCTACCTTGAACTCTTCTTTGCTTGAGAACTTCAGATATTGGACATTTTACTGGCATCTATGGAAGGAAAAAAGAAACGGAAGAAGTTAATTCGACTGTGATCGTAACTTCATGTATTATGCGCAGAAATTCTCAACGACGACCCAACTGACAGGTCGGCTAGCCATATCCTCACTTATCTTGGCTAAACAGTGGCAAACCTCATACTATCTCAAATTTACTCGACTATAAAAATACATCTCAGTGAACAGTTTATCCCGAAAACAGACAATAAAACGGGAATCACTTACTCCCGAAAAACCCCATCTTGAACAAAAAAAGAACACCTCATCAGAAAGAGAGCTTACCATGTGCAAAGGAATTGTAGCTCCCAACCGTGAAGAAGACAAACGCAAATTAGCAAATCTTCGCAGCTCTCTTTCAGCAATTCTAGGAAGGATATATTCATCTGAAATTGGTTCAACAAAGAAGGGTGACTTCAACAAAGCTTCCATACAGATTCTCCTTGAGAAAACATACAGATTCTCCTTGAGAAAACAAAATATCAACAAGATGCCACTTTATAGATAACTTGAGAAAAGGAACTAGACGTGCGGGAAAGTACTATTGGTTTACTAGTTACTACTCCCTCCGTTATGGAATTTGCAACATTTTCCACAAAAAGCTATCACATTGATAATTCAAAGTAGCAAATTCATTAGCACGGAAGAGTACATCATGATGAAGAGTATCACTAATGATGTCAACAGACAACATTCAACTTATGTATAAACCATTTACCTAGAGATATTGATAAATGTGTTGGTTAAGTTTGTAGGAGCTTTACTATGTGACAGTATTGACCCGGGTTTAAACCCCACTAAGCACGTTTTTTAAAATATTATCGACAATATTTGATTTACTTCTAGATCTGTCACTGCTTCAACCAGTTTAATTTCTAGACATAGCACTACTACACTGGTGGTATAGCTCTAAAATCACCTCAATACTTGCATTCTACAAACATGCAAAATTTCAAGCAATTTCTCCCCCAGCAGAAAAGAACACATCTCTTTAAGTTATTCCAATAATTAGTTTACATCAGTTGCCATAGTAAGAACCTGTTTTCTCAGGAGGCCATTCAAAAAATTTAGAGCATATCTCCTGAAGCTTAGCACGCTGGAAATGGTGCACCGCAAGAACCCTAAAAACATACGAGCAAGATAATTATATTCTGAATTTCTGATCATGTTATAATATGAAGATGCTATATAATCTTAGCAGGAAGAAAACATCAACAAAAATGAAGTCCATAACAAATGAATGAAGGCTAGCAAGTCATTACCTATACACAGGGTCCGAATCCACTGAATGACACTTTGGATTCATGTACGCTTCGATTACCTTAACAACTTCAGAATCTTTTTGGAAAGGAAGCTGATATCCTGAGGGGACATGACACACGAAAAGTTTTAAGATTTCACAAAAAACATCAAACAAAAAATTAAGCTCACACTTTGGTTTTCAACAGTGTAACATAATTCGCCATTTAATTTGCTTTTTGAATTAACGATTTGCTCAAAATAATCCTAAAATAGCCCAAAACCGACCATAATTCATTTTTTTGATTCACGATTCGCAAGGAGATTAGTAAATCATGTGACAGTGGTTTTCAATGTCGATTTGACCTACCTAATTCCTTTACTTGAGGATCAAAGTTCTCTTTCCCACATCGATCTGGCAACCATCCATGCTTCTTTGAGGTTTTCAATGATGTTAAGAAAGATATACCATCTGATTTTATACGTTCAAGAAGAACATCTTCACTAATTGATTTAACAATTTGGCAAGCGGATTCCTGTAACCAAGTGAAAGACAATGGAACCTTAGAGCTTATTCTACTCAAATCGAGTTACAATTGGCAATACTTCCACGAAAAACACATATTGGTTACCATACTTACAGGTCCAAACCCGCGAACTCCATGAGAATAATCACTTCCTAAAAGAAGGGATAGAGCAACCTGAAAAAGTACAATAGAGTAGTCAACTATAGCCACACACAACCAAAAAGAAAATTTTTGTATTAAAAAAGAAAAAAAAAAAACAAAACTCACCAATGAATGCCTTCCAAGTCCAAGTTTTTTCTCTATGTCACTCATTTCATAGCAAACAACATAACCCCCTTTTTCTATTATCAAATGAACAACTATTAATGTTTTTAGAAATAACTGCATAGTGAATGCTTCTCCGTCCTAGGAGTTTGCTCCTTTTTATTTTGGGAAAAGTTGGCGCATTAGCTCTCTCTATCTCTCCTTTTTATTTTTTCTTCGTTGTTTCCTTTTCTCTTTTGTATAAAAGAAAAAAAAACAAGTAGAACAAACTCACAAGGGCAGAGGGAGTAAATAAAAGGAAAATAAATTATATTGCTCACCAAGGCATATTTCTCGATACACAGTTCTTGCACCAAAAAGGAATATGTCTGAATCAAAAGAGAAACATCCATCCTAAAAATTGAATACAACATACGAAATATTAGCAATAATATTTGTCCTTCCACTGTGGGGAAGCTTCCATTTTGTACAAAAATTCATTAAAAACCCAATGAAAAAAAGTAAGGCAACCAATTGTGCTCTTTCTTGACCGTAAACAATATTTCAAACTCTCTTTAGTTAGTAAAGAATATTAAAAGTATGACAACAACAACAACGCTAAAGCCTTAATCCCAAAAGATTGGGGTCGACTACAAGAACTAATATATCAGTTCCAATGGTCGTCCAAATGGTATCATCTCTATTCATTTTGATTTTCTACCACATCAATTTGTAAGCCTAGATCTTTTGTATCTTTTTCCACTTTTCTACTCCAATCATCTTCAGTCTTATTCCCCTTCTTTTTAAGTCTCCTAAGCTCCAATTCTCTATTTTCCTTTACGGTTAACTAATTCCATGTCTTTGCATATACCTAAACAAAAAGTATGAGAAAACAAAAATTTATATGTTATACCTCTATCATACTTTTTTTTTGATTTAGAGCTAGCCGTTAGCTAGTGTATGGAAACAACTAAAAGATAAAGCAAGAAGAATAAAACACTTCATTAAGAACTCAATCACTAACAATAAAACATTCACACACAAATGGTTCTTGATTTGAATATTTCTAAATATATTCTCACCTTTTACTTGAAATTTTACTTATGCTTCCTCCTACCTCATTATTTAATTTCCCATCACAAAAAATCTTTATATTTTAATTGGAATCCCATCTCATGTTCTCCATGACTTAATTTCCCCACCAACACCATGCATCAGACAAGCTCAACATTAGTGCGAATATTTGTGGAGTACATCAAGATAACATTGGAAAATGCAAGTTTTTATGAAACTGAATCACTTATGTTAGTGTCAGAGAAAAGAAGCACTGATTAGTTTGAAAGGTTTTTATGAACAATTTTCAAGTTATGTTTGTCCCTCGTCAACCTACATTAAACTATCAAAGTGTTTGTGCATGCTAACGTGTTTACCAATTACAGTGGAAATGGGACATCAATGAAAAGTGTTTAAGGCAAACATCATTATGCCGAATTACAATGGAAAGAATGAAAAAAAAAAAGATAGTATTTATCTCTTTTTTTCTATAGCAACCTTTTATTCTTTTTAAAACTAATAGCTAGTCGGCATACAAATTTAGGTTGTCTATCAAGCAAAAGTGTTCTGTACAGAGAGAAAAAGGTTATACAACTTACACAAATTGATTCCAAGTTCAATAGCGCGCATTGTGCTTCGGCTTCCTCAATCCTAAAACATAAAAAAAAAATATCAAAAACAGAAACAATATCATGATCATGTAAATTTAACGTGATCATATGAAATCTGGCAGTTTCCCTTAAACTAATAGTTGAAAGGTTTTGACGCCAGGGTGTATATAAATTTTAGCCTACAATCAAGTTGAAGTAATGAGTATCTAGACACATTTAAAAAAATATGATATACTATAATCAAAAAAAATTTGCACTAAACATTCATTCTATAATTCTTATAAGCACTAAATATTTAATCAAAAGAAAAAATTATTTTTGATTTCAAAGCATAAATTCAACCTTGGAAATGATACTTGTCTCAATTATCTAGCTAAAAAACTACATCGACTTTTGTTAGAATACTAAAGCCCATGTTAAAGCCAAAACTCTAATGTCGTCAAAAGAAAATAAAAAATAATACTTTAACATTACCCATCTAAACAAGGAATACCAAGCGCCAAGCCCAGGATTTTAGCCTCTTTGATCACACCAGAAAATTCAGAACCCATATTTCTTCTTAAGGAAGTAACCTTTTGTCTTTCTACATCATCTTTTGTAACCTATCTTGATTATAAATGTCAAAAATCATCAATAGCATTACGTTTATTTTATTTACTTAAACCTAAACAAAAGGGAGAGGTCAACAAAAAATCTACCTCATTTAATGAATTCAAGCGCCTTCTGTAAGTACAAATTTTGATAGCTGGGATAGCTCCATCTATTAAACAATAATAATGATATAATTAACAACATATGAAGGCATTTTAAAATTAATAATCGATGACTCAATGCTTAACTTAGTTATAAATCAAAGAAAAATCAATAGTCATATACTTCCCTAAAAGCATGAAATTATTTTTCACTACACGTTTGTAGTCGTGAACATACATTACAATGACCTAAATTTAAGTTGTGTTTGAGGAAATTAACAAAATCACTAACAAGTTGTATGATAAGCCATTATATGTGTTGGTAATGTCACTATGATAATGTGATATTAAATGTCTGTGGGGTAAGTCCCAAAGGCAATTATCATGAGGATGTAGGATGGATTGCATCATCATGAACATTAACATGGAACTTATTTTCGAATTACTAAAAAATTTATTTCCATTATATCTCTATCAGAATACTCGTAATGCCATAATCTCATCGACACTAAAAAAAATAAAAATAATAAATAATAAAAGGATAAAGAGACCAGACCGGCTACAAAAATTACACTGCAATTCAAGGATATAAGAGCCCTCAATCGATGGAAGAGACCCCTAAGGTAAACCTTCTCTTTTGTTGCACAATGATTTCTATTCACACTCTGGAGTTGCACCATCCAACATGAGAGGTCTATGCACACCCTCTTGTTCCTATAACCAAATCCAAATCAAAATAATTAGCTTACAACTTCTACCGAATCCAAATGAAACACATAAAACATTTATAGTCCAACTCAAAGAGAATTGGATTGTGAATTCAACAAGTATCATACAAAAAATTCAATCATAGTAGAGTTATAATTGCTTAATAATGGTTAGAAAGAAAAAAGAGCTATAAGTCCCGCAATTGTCAATGAACTCTACTTTACGAACAGTTAAGATTTATAAATTAGTATCAAGATAAATAATAAGTGTGCCACTACCCAAATCCTTAACAAATAAAATGTCTTGTACCATATCATCTGGAGCAAAGGTAGGTGTCTAGATGAGCAAGTGATGAGCACATTTGAGCACATGTGCTTGAAGAGACATTAGTTGACTGAGTGCTCGAATGAGAAATTACTAGATCAAACGAGCAAGAGGAGTGAAGCAAGGACCTGGCTAGACAAGCTTTGTATGTGAGCAGATACAAGCTAGGTGAGTACTTGTACATGGACAAGAAGCTTCTCAGCTCAATCAAGTACCATATGGGGAAGCACAAAGAATGTGGATATGCATAAGCTTAGGTGAGAACATGGTTGAGCAATGAGGATGTTAAGATGAGCAAGGCATAAATGTGTCGAGCACTAGCACTAGACATGCAAGGAGGCTTGCTTGAAGTGTGTGCTCGGATGAACACATGGTTAGTTCAAACGAGAAAAATATGCTAGAACTCTAAAAAAAGTATTTACCATGCAACTCTAGTAGGGGAGAGCAAGAAGGAAAACCTCAGATGATTGTTGGAGAAGACGTTGTAGCGCAAACAACCAAATTTAAATATTTAGGATCATTAATACAAAGTGATGGAGACATTAATGAAGATATAATTCAAAGATAGATGGCTAAAGTGGAAAGCAACTATTAGCAACTAGATTATAAGGTATATTCTACCGAGTTGTAGTTTGATCCACCATATATATATATATATATATATATATATATATATATATATATATATATATATATATATATATATATATATATATATATATATATATATATATATATATATATATATATATATATATATATATATATATATATATATATATATATATATGAGACAGAAAGATGAAATGCAAATGTTAAGGTGGAAGTGTGACTCACCAAGATGGATAAGATTAGAAACCAAATTTTGAGAGAGGGCTTAGGGGTTAGACCCATCTTTGCAAAGATGCGTGAAAGTAGATTGAGATAATTTGGACATGTGCAAAGGAAGACTGCCATGCACCTGTGAGAAAAGTGGAAAACATCACGGTCTATGATAGGTGAAGTCGCAAGAGGCCTATAATAACGTGGGAGGAGCAAATTAAGAATGACATGAATAAGTTGCATATCTCCGAGGACTTCACCAGGGATAAAACTAATTGGAGACGTCATATTCGTAAACTAGACTATCGATAGTACCTTTGCCCTATCATCATGTCTTGCCTCTATGATTGTGCTTGTAATTCTTTGGCTTATGGATTTGCCTTATTACTTGTCTTGCTTTGTTTTGTCTTCCCACTTGTCTTGTCTTGTCTTGTCTAGTTGTTTGTTTTCATTTGCAGGTTTCCTCACCTCTTTATCTAGCTCATTCGATCCGAGTAAGGTATGTCGTCTTTCATCCCTCCCCAAACCCCATCATACCTTTTATGTGTTAGATACACCGGGTATAATGATAATAATGATATTATTTGTTTGGACATACTTCAAAAGTATAAATGGCAACACTTGAAAGTAGAGATGAAGGGGAAGAAGACACAATGAAAAACAAAGAGGAGAAATATCAATTGTCATCAGTGGTGGAGGAAATGTAACAAACGAAGGATATTGGTTTAATCCTTGTAATGAAAGTGGCTATTGATGTTAGACAACCAATGACCAGTAATAAAATTACTTTCTTCATTCCATTTCCAATCTTAAATTTTGGCAAACCAAACACTTAAAATCCAGCATGGTTTGAATTGATTTGCCAAAACATCTAAAATTGTGCTTTCTATTAAACCCAATTAACCCAAATAAGGGGTCGCTCGGATTTAGAGAAAATATTTAAGGGTTAATAAAAGTCAAAGTAGGAATTTAAAGTTAGTTAGGTAGATGATTAAAGGAATTTGATTATTAACAAGGAAAATCATTAACAAGGAAATAAATCCAATTGAACAACAACAACAACAACAACCACAAATACAATTTCAAAGCCTTAATATCAGAAGATTAGGGTTGGCTAAATGAACAACACAGAAAAAATTACTTCTACAGTTCTACAGTTCTACTAACTAGAATTTTAACAGCAGAAAACAGACACCCAGAAACGAAGGAATTAGCTTTACAATTATACAAATGTAGTCATAAACAATCTATAATGAATGGGTAATATCAAAATATTAAGAAAAAATTAAAAAGTTTCATAATTTGGCACACAGAATGACAGAAATCAAAGTAAAAAGTAAAAGAAAGTTGGAAAAAGAAATAGAAATCAAAACTCACTGAAGATGATGAAGAGGAAGAGTTTTCTTGCAGGAATCCAAGATATCCCATAAATTTTTCACCCCCATTTCTGATTTCTTTCGATCAGTAAGAAAAGCTTGAAGAAATACAGAAGAGATTCAACTGGTAATGGATGATAAAGAAAGCAAGAACCAAATTTTGATTTTTGAAACATAAAATATGGTCGTTGGAATTTTATTTGGTTTCCGGTTTTTTTGAAAACATAAACCGGACTGATCAATGAACCGGGCGGTTTATGTGTTTCTCCTAGACTCGATACTGGAGTATTAGAGCACTAACTACCAAAAAGGCAAAAGTCAAAAAGCAATTGAGATTCACTGAAATGAGTGTTTTTAAAGTGTTGACTTTAACATTTATATTGACGTGATAAACATAAAATAATTTAATATGATTATTTTAAGAGGAGAGTAGAAAGCATTATATAGAGTATTTGGACATGTGTAGAGAAAAATTTTTGCCGCCCAGAATAAAAAGCATTATAGTAGGGAGTAACAGGAGTCGAGGAAGACCCAGGAGAACTTGGGATGAACAAATAAAAGTTGACTTACATGAGTTAAATCTCTCTGAGAGTCTGACTAGGAATTGGGGTAGTTGGAGGCGCTATATCCATGTTTTAGACTACTAAGGTCCTCTTAGATTACTTTTTGGTGTTCATACCATCTTGCTTCTCTCATTTCTTTTATTATTACTTTTTTGTTTTTCTTTATTTTGTAGTTGGTTCTATTTATTTATTTTATTTATATGCATTTAATTTATCTTTTCCATGTAACCACGTCTCCTTATCTTTCTCGAGCGGGGAGAATCATGCTCTCCTTTATAGGTATGAGTTGCCGCCGTCCTTCCCTTTCTAGGCCCTGTCCATAGTTTTTCTATGAGCGGGATATACTTGGTAGGATGATGATAATAATAAGTATGAAAGTGAATTATCTCATTATAAGATCGTCCTAAATGAGAATTTGTAAAGATCAAATATGTCAACAACGATGAGCGTAGATGGGATAATAGTAGGGCCGAAACACTCATACATGTATATATGCTGAATCAACTCAATAACATATTTTCTATGCTATATCTTATACAATTTAATATGAATTGAATTTTTAGTCAAATAACTTAAACCACGACTAAAGAAATTTTGAATTTAGTTTCAGATATAAGAAAATATAAAATAGTTATTTTTAAATAATATTGAATCATTGACTATCAACTCAAAATTTTTACAAGCAAAAAATATCTTATAAATGTATCTTATTTAGTCAATTGCCTTAGAATCACAGAGATTTAACAATCAATTAATTTTGATTAGGAAACTATTTATTTGACTAATCAATCTTGATGATATTGAGTTGTTGATCATTTCTGATTGATTTTGGAGAAATTAAAATTTTAATCGACATTAAAATATAACCTTTTAGCAAACTTAGAAATATTTATTAGAAGAGAATATTAACAAATGCAATTTAATTTTATTTTTTTTTTCATTTGAAGGTCATAAAATTGACCAACTTAATACAAGTATACCAAAATGTGGCGTATATTTTGTAGCGGAGTTATTAATGGGCAAAGATTAACAACCCACACCTCTAAACCCTGTAAAAATATAGTGTACTAGATAAAAATTCGTACAATGCACGGAGTCATGTGGATGAAGATATATAAATAAAAATTTTAAAGATATGTAACATGCAAATTAATTTAACCATTTGTTTCTATTAGATTATATGATATGATTTAAAAACATCAATTTTAGTACTCAAATTAATACTTCCTCCTATTCAGCTTATGCATCCCATTTCCTTTTATGGTCAAATCACTTTAATTGTCCCATTTCTATTTTTGGTATGAATTTTTGACTTTTACACCCTTAGTAGCTTTATCTTATTTTCAATTATATCCTCCATTACCCATATCAATTTTCCTTCCTTACATTAAAAAACCAATAATACCACTCTCTTTCCTACCCTTAGGGTCCCACTTTTGACTCCTAAGGTGAATAGGAGGGAGTATAACACTTGTTTTTATGTTAGGTAAATTTTAATAAAGTGTAACTCGCTTTAATTTTAACTTTGTATATCATTCTGGGCAAGAAAAATTTTGTAGTTGATTTAGAGTCTTGACTTAGATTCTACGATATGGTGAATGAGTTGATCTGACAGTGCCACAACAATATGTTCTGCAAATAATCTGTGGAAGTGCAATCAGTTCTGTAAAATGAAGGGCTCTAATAATTCTAAAACAATACACATTACTGTTCATGATTTACATTTGCACATCTAAACATGATAAAACATTACAAAAGGTTACAAATCATAATTATTTCGAAGGGTAGAAGGCGAGGATTGAAGATCACATACGCTCGAGGTAGGTTTACTCTGGCTCCTCGACAATTTGGTTGATGTCTAAGTCGGCTATGGTTTCCTTGCCGAAAAGTGTGAATCCAACAGTCACCTGCAGCACATGAGACGTTCTGTTAAGTATCGTAACATCTATGATCAGACCAAAATAATTTCAACTTTTGGAAATAATTTGGTCTTAAAACTATGAAGAAAATCACTATTGTAAAAAGAGGTTCTGCGTAGCAGCATGACACCATTTTTTACGTTCAGCAGGCTGAAAACTACGAAGAAAATCACAATTGTAAAAAGAGGTTCTGCGTAGTAAAGTGAAATTGAAATATCATACCGTTCCATCCTTTTTATCTACTTTCTTAAGGACGCCTGAGAACTCCGCAAAGGATCCAGAAACGACTCGAACCGTTGAACCAATTTTTGGGGTCTTTTTCTTTCTTTCTTTTGATGCAGACTCAGGAATCTTTTTGTTTCGTCTCTTTGGACTAGAACCGAAAAGTTCTTCCAGGTCAATTGCCTTAGACGTTAGATCAGGTACCTCAGCGTTAAGCACTGATTTCTGCTCTTCTTCAAAGGCTAGATCAGCCTTCTCCTGCTCTTCTTTCACTTGAATAAATATTTTTTCCATGTCGTCCTCATCCACTGGTCTTGGCTTGTTTATCTGCCGTTTCCTGAAAACATAGTTAGCCCAATTTAACCCCACTGATGTCTCAATGCTCGATAAGTACCAAGTATTTAGGACAATCTAAAATAACGACAGCCTAATGTTTTCGGATGGAAGCATCAATTATTATAAATGATGTACGTAATATGCACGGCCGTCGATTAGCATGTACAAAGCAGTCTAACCCACAAGACCCTATTATCGGAGGGGCCCTAAAACTCCATTTTTATACTTATTTGATTTGTTGTTTCCATTACCACGAACATATGTATACTATTTTACTCGAGAGTAACCAAGTAATTAAGAGCCAAATATTATTAGTCTAATCAATGGAGAAATTTTAAACATAAACTAGTATTTTGATTTTTTTTTCTTTAAATTGTAAGTGTCTATAACATAAGTTTGGCACAAGGGCCCCAAATTTTACGAGACGGTCTGTTAATATGTATGCTTCACCCTTGTTTATGAGTAACGCGTAGCTTGGGTGATTGATAATTAGCTATAAAAGCGGGAAACAAAACACCATCTCGGTCCCAATCATGTAACCTCATCCCTCTCAAGTCTCCGTAATCCAACCATAAAAAATCTAAAATATAGTTCTCCATGCAGTTCGAACACAAATCTAAGATACTAGATGAGTGATTCACTCGCTATTCATTCATCCATGTTATGAAATGCTAACCATTGGCGGATATAATGTGAGGTCATCGTGGTCAGTTGACATCACTTAAATCCAAAACAAAATCAAGTAGTGTGTGAAAATATATCCTATATGAGTTGGTTAGTGTTACCATCTTCCACCGGAAAGACCAGGGTTCAAACCCATTACTTGGTTTTGCCGTTTCATATAATTTTTTTAATTGACATCACTTCTTTTTTTCTAATTCCACCACTGCTAACAAAAACCAAAATGAATGTCCGAAAAAGAGAACCAGCATCACGTTACTGAAAGATTTGCTAATTTAATTACGAAAAGCTTACGCTGTATTTTAGCAGAACAAGCATCAAAAGTGGCTTACGTATTTCCGACTTTGGATCCAACGAAACCTCCTATGCCAACAAAATCTCGAATGAAATCATGTAACTCCTTGTTCAGCACACACCTCAAAAAGACACATCCAGGAAATAACGGTTTTGGCTTGATCGAGACAGAACCATTCTTCAACTTTCTTTTCTCTTGTACAGCTGCAAAATAAAGCTGAAATAATAGTAAGACTTTGTTAAAAGATAATATTAGCTGTTTTCACAGAAGTATGATGTTCATTTACATCAAAAGAAATGTGTAAACTTAAGAAAGTAATAAGCAAATGCGGATCCAAGGGCCCATTAATCTTGTCAACTGATAGCATTCAACTTATGTATAAAACTAAACCTTCAAGCATTTTATTTCGGTTTGATTCGTATTCCCCTAGTCCATCTATTCCATAGATCATCTGAATAGAGGGAACATTCAACATTTTATTTTGGTTTGACTCGTAGTCCCCTAGACCTTAGGAAATGGCATAAACTAAACCTTCAAGCAAACTTCCCGGCAGAACTTAACAATGCAGGAATAAGGATGCCTGTGATAGTTTAGTTGATACTCGGTGCCCATTTTCCATTCTATGATAATATTCTTCGAAGTTTTTCTTATAGAACAGTTCAAAAGAGTCACGTAAAAGTGGTTATTATTCTAAATTGTAAATAGCAATGACAAAATCAATCCAAGAGTTTTCTCTTGGCAAAGATCTTGGTAACTCAACACTCCATACGCCCCTATGATTTTGCTCTATACTGTAGAAAAGCTCTGACATGGAGCAAATGCGACAAAATCAAAGGGGTTGGAACTGCGGAAAGACTAGATCAAAGAAAAAGACAGTTGCATAAATTCTACAAAGGTGCATAATGAGTGGAAATTGTCCTAGCATTTCATATCAAGCACATTGTCACCTTGTCGCAAATTGATATTGTCAAACCTAATCAAATCCTAAAATTTGCCAATATTGTTACTTAACCAACCAACAAAAAGCTAATAATTGAAGCCTCAGGATATGTCCTGTCGCTCACATGAGGCTAAAAGTGTTGATAAGCCGCTAAATATTCCATTTGAAATGATGAGTCGATGAGAATAAAACCTCTATGAGCACATAACCTACCATTCGATGGCGTTTAGTACCATGTCAATGAAACAAGTCAATTAAAAACTTCAATTGATGGTTGAAGGCCTAGAATATCTTACTCTATGTCAATCATTGGAAACCAATTTCTTCTCATTTTGTAATTCTAGTATTTATCAAAAACTAAAATAACCTTGATAGAACTTTCCAATGTAACTAACCAAGAAACATAACTAATCCAAATATCTACCCTTTACTTCCCCATTAGATCAAAGCAATTAAAATTCCCCAATTTCCACACACCACAATAACAATGGCAAAATCAAACCCAACAAAGCAATAATCTTCCCAACTCATCATCATTATACCATGTATATCCCGATCATAGGACCTATGATCAGTGACTTGGAAGGTATGAAGATGGTAGGCTATACCCTCATAAAAAGAAATTAATGGCCAAAGAAACTCTAGGATTGAGAATAACCTTTCACAACTCCACAAACCAAAACACCATCAAAAATAAAAACCCAACAAAATCCCTTCTATTTCTTCCAAAATTTTTACCTTAAAATCAATGTCTAGAAAGTTCTTAGCAAGACAAAATTTCCCCAATTCCATCATTTTAACAAAAAAAAACACATCACAAAAACAATGCAAACATGAAACCCAAGAAAAGAGCATCAATCTTTCACAACTCCACAAAACACCATCAAAAATAAAAACCAACAAAATTCCTTCTATTTCTTCCTAAATTTACCTTAAAATCAATGACTAGAAAGTTCTTAGCAAGAGAAAATTTCCCCAATTCCATCATTTTAACAAACAAACACATCACAAAAACAATTCAAACAAGAAACCCAAGAAAAAAGCACCAATCTTTCACAACTCCACAAACCAAAACACCATCAAAAATAAAAACTAACAAATATCCTTCTATTTCTTCCTAAATTTACCTTAAAATCAATGTCTGGAAAGTTAATAACAAGAGAACGAGCAAGACGTTCAGCAGTCTCTTGACCACCAACCCGAGAAACCCGAACAACCCACCATTGTGGGCCCAAATGGGCCAAATTATCAAGGTTAAGTTCTTCAGTCCAAGAAGCATATCTCTTCTTAGGCTTCTTAATAAGCCTCATTTCTACTTCTTCTTTCCAGTTAAAAGCTTTGCTTTCTCTCCTCTCATTTCTAACCTTTCTTCTCTCTCTTGCAGGTAATTTTTCTTCTTCTTGTTCTTCAAGGGATTTTATGGTAGCTGAGATTAGGGTTAGGTGCTTAAATTTGGGGATAAATGAGAAAGATGAGGATGAATATGGAGATAAGGAGAAGGGTGAGAGTTTGTTTGTATAGCATGGATTCCAATGTAGAATTCCTTGGTTCATTTTATCTTTATGGGATAGAAGGAAGAGGGAATAGAGTCTTTCATATGTGCAACATAGCAAAGATGTTGGGATAGAGGGACTCCTCGCACATTGACACCGATCTGATCGGACTAAACCAGATCAGACTTACACGAGTCCCTTATGAATATGACCACTTTTTTTTTTTAAGTAGTCCCTCAATTCTATTTATTTAAATTAAATTTTATTCTTAGTGCATAATTAGTAAAAATAATTTAAAATTATAAAATAAATTTACAATAATAATTGATTTAAACAAAAAAATTAATATTATCAACTGATCAAATAAGATTACTATACGTCTATACCAACCAAACTATCAATGACTAAACATCATTATCTTGAGAAAGAATATTCTATTATAGCCAATTTTTAGGTACACTTAAGCTTAGACAACTCTGACATTTATGCATATGATTCAAATAAAATAAAATAATCAATTGTTATTAGCCGGTCAAACAAAATAAATGAGCCAACTGAACAATCAATGACCAAATATCTTTATATTGGGAAAAAAAAAATCTATTATACCAATTGTTAGATACACTTGAGTTTATACCTCTAATATGAAATTCTATCGTGTTAGGTTGACGTGGATTGTGCTGAAAATGTATTGTATTGTGTGTGCCGTGGATTATGTCGAAGCTGATCATGTATTTGTCTGTGTTGTGCAATGAGGCCGCAGACACTATTATGTCATGCCGTGTCATGTTGTGTCAGCCAATTTTAAATAATAACTAGTTACACGTCACGAGCACACGGGCGTATGTTTTGTGCCAATTTCGGCATATCCATATGTCTACTCCTTGTTTGAGTGCTTGAACAAAGGGAAACTTGTCAATCATATTGGGCTATGGCATCGGTCAAATAAGGGCAACTACACCTTTTCTACGTCTACGATAAACAATTGTACACACAATCGTATTTAGAAAGTTAGAACAGCTTGTATCTTGAGAGATAAGATCTCATCTCTTTGATTGACGTATTTTAAGTCCAATTCATTAAAGATTAATATTTAACTTATCGTATTTTTAATGCCTACTTACATTAATCTTGATGCTTATTTATCGTATTCTTAATGCCTACTTTTAATATCTTAAATATCTATTTATATTATTCTTAATACCTACTTATAATATTTTAAAAAATATATAATAGTTTTGACCAATAAGAATATCACAAGAATTTGTGAAGTTAGAATACTCAAAAATTAAGCCCAAATACCAAAAATCCATCTACCTTTTCTAATTTCTCCTCCCCATAAATCACCAATTTCCTTACCAAATCCTGATATTTTTCTCTCTCTGTATCTTCTCCCATAAAACATAGAGATTCAACATTCAATACTCAAACTTGAAACTGACATAAAACCTTTCAAATCACCCATAACTTCACCAACTCCTCTAAAAGATCAAAAAAATGGCTTTAGAATTATGGGAAACATTAAAGGAATCAATCACAGCATATACAGGGCTTTCTCCAGCCACTTTTTTCACTGTAATTGCTATAAGTTTAGCTTTATATCATGTTGTTTCTGGGTTTTTTGGATCATCCCCTCAACATCATGCTAGATCATTTGAGGAAATGGAGCCTTTACCTCCACCTGTTCAAGTTGGTGAAATTAGTGAAGATGAGTTAAAACAGTATGATGGGTCTGACTCTAAAAAGCCTTTGCTTATGGCTATTAAGGGTCAGATCTATGATGTTTCTCAAAGCAGGTTTAATTTAATTTCTGTTCTTTTTTCTGGGTTAGCTGTTTAATCTTAAGTAGAAGAAGTCAAAATTTTCTAGGGTTTTGTTATTAATTGGGTCAAAATTATTTGATTTTCATGTTTCTTTGTTTACATGTTTAGTTGTATTAAAATTTTTTTGGGGTTTTTTCTTATTTGGGAATTAATAAGTTTGAGTGATTAAAGTTTTTAGCTTTGTGGTTTTTTGAGTGTTATAAGGTCAATAAGCTCATTTTTTGGGGTGAAGTTTGTATTGTTTAATGTTGACTCCATAATAAACCCTTATCTGAGTTTCATTCTATTGAAGATTAGTTTTGGTTCTAATGTATAATTGTATTTGAATTTTCTTGCTTTGGATAGGTTCAATTAGTTGGTTGATGAAATTGTGTTGTGGTTTTAAAGTGTTATAGATAAGCTGCTGTCTTTGGGTGGCTTGGGCTGTGGACTTTAGATTGGGTAGTGTAACTTGACTTTTTTTTGTAGTGTGTTTGTGGGTAAGTGTATTTGAGTTCAAACTTGTAGTGCTTTTGATAGGATTCTGTTCCACCTTTTTGGATGTTTGATATGTCTAGTGGCCTAACGGCCCGTTTGTTAGGCGGTATTAAACGGTGGTAGTGAGAATGAAAATTAGTGTAATTTTGGTTCCCTTGGCTACTTTAATGGCCATGCTTGTCCAACTTACTCATTTTCTTCATAAAATTCATTCCAATGCATTATCATTTATCATTGAGAGAGGTGGTATTAGCTGGTGATGAAAATTTGTAAAGTAACTTTTTTTTATCAAAACTTCATCACCTTGGGAATGACGTTAACTTTTATGAAATTTTACACCGTAAATCATTCCTGTTACCACCATTTAGTACCACTGCTTAAACGGGCCGTAAATGATAAGAGAGGATTCTACTTCATTGTTAATGCCTTTCTTTGAAAGTGTTTCTTTTTTGTTGATATAACTCATGGTTCTTCTATATAAGGCCACGCTTGGGTTGAGACTTGAGAGTAAATATTTTCATGAGAAATAAATGTCAAACAAAGAATATATAGCATAGAATCAATAGAATATAATTGTTGCAAAGGATAAGAAATGATTGTAAAGTGAACGGAGGAGGAATGAAGAATTAGTCCATTTTTGGTGTATTTATACCTTAGTGGGATGAGGGGGAAATATTTTTCTCCTTTCTTCTCCCCCCGCCGAAAAGGGTAGTGATTTTAACCCCCCCGCCGCGCGTGGTTTCCTCCATCCTTGTATCATTGTATTCTCTTTCCTTTGTCTCCACTTGGTGTCGTCGTGTTCATGCATCATTCATGACATTGATTGTGATTTTTTTTACTGTTCTGTGATGTACTCTTTAACGTTTCATAGTTTTAGTTGATAGATTATAATATTATATAACATATCATGGGGCTTCAACCAAAAGCTTAAGCCTATGGTTAAAGCCCCGAGGTATGTTATATACAATGATATCTCTATTGTATCATTAGTTGCATCATGTACTTAACGGGTTTGATGGTCTGATCGTCGTTGGATCCATAGTGCAAAATCTCGTATGCGGTTGCAGTAATGGTCATCAAAACTACTTTCACGGTCACTATGGGTCATTTTGTGGTTGTCATTGCCTACAGTGTGGTCGTGGTAACCTCAACACCTTTAAGATGCGGCCGCAATGTAGTGATGTGACTGATATTTTGCACAATGACTAACCAAAATTCCATATTAATGTTATGATTACACATTGCAGCTATTAATGTTCGTCGATTGTTGGGAATTTCTAGAATTTGATACTCAAATCTGCATCTTGCCTGTGTTGTGAGACAACTTGAATTTCCTTCATTTATCCCAAATGAGTTATGGAATCATGAATAGCAACTCCGGTGTTTTGCAACCATTTTATGTGCTAACATCCCGAACCCTTGTGTATGATTTCAGGATGTTCTACGGTCCAGGTGGGCCCTATGCACTATTCGCTGGCAAAGACGCTAGTCGAGCTCTAGCCAAGATGTCTTTTGAAGAAAAAGATTTGACCGGAGACGTTTCAGGACTCGGTGCTTTTGAGCTCGAGGCATTGCAGGACTGGGAATACAAGTTCATGAGCAAGTACGTAAAGGTCGGAACTGTTAAGACCAAGGAAGTTCCGGTTACCAATGGATCTGAACCTAGCGGATCTGCTGAAGCAGTTGAAGCTACCGACAAAGAGGCTGCTAAGCAGACAGAAGACAGCCCATCAGAAAACCCGGCTGCAGTAACCGAGGACACATCCGCTACTGAGGCTGAGAAAAAGGACGAGTAATGTACCGTTTTAGCTGTATACCGAGTTTTGGAAAACTAGTTTTTACGAAGCATAAAAGGAATGTGGTTAGTAAATTGTGGAATGCAGTGATAAATGGATTGTTCTTTACACAAAAACTTGTTTTACTTGGAAGTGTGGTGTTGTAATTTGTAAATGAACATGCATTATGTGGACTCTAATTAAATAAATTAGATGGGCATACAGCTGAAATTTATTTCAATCTCTATGTAAAATGGCACCGGAAATTGGCATAGGTATACTCTGAAATTCACATGGTATGTGTTCAAGTGTGACTCATGCTAAATTATTTAAATATATTAGATTTTCGGTCCAAAATAAAGTTTTTTTAAGCATTGTGTACATGTTGGAGTTTTGAGGAACTGATATGGGTATTTGAAGTAAAATGTAAAGTTTAGGTAACAACAATTATTTTGTACTGATATTTGAATTTTTATTATTTTTTTTCAGGTAAGAATAAATAATCCGTAAGACTCCACAAGTAAAGGGCAAGAGATTTTTTTGTACATAAGGTTGGTAGAGGGAGGAAAATGATTAGGTGAGAATTAAATTCAGAATTTTACACAAAAATTAGTATTTGTTCTAATTAAGATGAGACCTTATTCTCTTGAGAAAGGGAAAAATAATCCTTTATGCAGGTAATGAATATTGAAATCTTATAACGAGGGTGAAAGTGATATTCTTTAACCATTAGGTTAACTGATAATTTGACTTACCAACTATTGACATAACATATAGTTTGGTGTTTTAACTTTATAAGAGTTTTAAGTAAAATAGTAGAAAAATGACCGTCATATACAAATCAAAAACATGCATGCTAGTTCAATTTTAAGTATGTTATATACTCTATCACACTTCATATGAATGCTCTTGGCTTAGAAGTATAGATCACATGTTGTGCCTATACTAATATACGGTGCTAAATATTCCATTAGAAATAAAGGGCGATTAAAATTCAAACTCATAGCATTTTTGTCACGGTGACTCTATGTCAAAATACTAGCTCAACCAAAAAGTTTAAACTTATAATCATAACCCCACCATAAGTCATAATATGTTATATATATTTCATCATTATAAGTTGTAAAACACTTTTGTCTATACTTGTGTCTCTTTTGAAATCAGTCGTAAACAAAAACAACGGTAAAAGTTTATGCAATTCATGTCATGAACCATATGTTGTGATTGTTGCCAAAAAGGATCCAATGAAAAGCTATTTGGCTAATTTTGTGTTAGTCATTTAAGTCATTGATCATCCAATTAGTTCTTCTCAATATGATTTGGGTATTGGCCCATCAAAGACTTTATTAGCTGCATGAGTTGTCATTCATTATTAATTGAATGCAACTTTCATATCTTTAAGTCAATGATATATTATATGGTGTTTTAAAAATGATTAATAGCTGATTATAGTTGCTAATTTTAACTAATTAATTTTATTACTTGATTTGACTAGTTGTTTTTAATCTACTTTTAGGAGCAACTTATTCTAAAACAGCTTACTCATGACAATAAGTTGTTTCGAACAGTTAATTTATTAGATATTAACGTCAGATAGTTTGACCACCCAACTCTCTATTTATATCAAAATGAGCTAAAATTTTCCAATAAACTATTTTGCCAAATACTCCTTATATATTAAGCTATTTTGCCGAACACCCACTATATATGGAGTTATTTTGCTAAATACCCTGTATATTATATTTGACTTTTGGGCATATTTTTCAAGTATAACCTAATCCTAGTATTTATAAATACATTTTATAAAAAAAATTATAAAAAATATATATATTAACCTTATACATTGAGATAAATTTAACAAGTTACATAATTTTGATTTAGGTGAAGCTAATAAATTGGTTTAGGTAATTAGATGAAATAGTAGAAAGGGAAATAAAGAGATATGAGAATGATCCAAAGTCCTATCTCATTCTCATACAAGTATAATCAATGAAATAGTAGTAATGAAAAAAAACTAGTATAGAAAATGGTATTGTAAAGTAAGATGTTGACTTGTGCTTTTAGCATGGGCGAATTCAAAATATTAATATAAAATATAGTGAATACTCTAACATGTAATAAAAGTTAATAGAATTTTTAATCGAATTACTTAAACCTTGGCTAAAATAAGCCCATGTTTAGATTCTCCCCTACCACTTATTAAGTTAAGATGCCATTCATATTCTAAAATTTCAACCTGATTAAGTAAAAAATGTATAAAAAAATCATTGATTAATCTAGTGGTTGAGTACTTTCCTATTTGATCCGAGTTGAGTTCTTATAATTATATGTCGATTTTCGATCCAATAGTTCATCCAACTTCCCCAAATAAACAAATCTTCATGCATCTTTTCTCAAATCACACAAGACACAACACGTAAAAAGCTATAGTAAATAATTTTCTCAGTCTACACTGAATAAAAAATTCATACTTGTTATCTAACACAAGAGGCAGAGCAAAAATTGACAATTTCTTTTTAGACCTTGAGCAATTTCAACCGTTATAATAATTTTTAATAGCTTTGTATTTATAGACACTTAACATATACTAAGTAACTTAATATTAAGACCCTCAATTATTTGAGACACTATACGATCGTACATGTTCTACGTGCTCAAAATCTTTCTTCTTAACATCAACCTTTCAAAGTCCTCTTTTGCTTTGAAAATGTTGATAAACAATCATCATGATCATGTCTAATCTTTGATTTTTTTTTAAACCCATTAGTTTGCTAATCTCATTTTCTATAAACAATATCATACTTTCTCAGCTAAACCCCAATATTATCTCAAAAAGTCTACATTCAATCTAAAATCTATCTCATTAATTATGAGTTTAAATTGACATTAATACTAATTAATCATCTAATTAAGATAACATTTTACACAATTGTAAGGCCACCTCAATCAATTACAACATGGGACCATATGCATATGAATTATGAACCCTGTATGGTTGTCTCTTTCTTTACACTAAATGACATATTTTTAGACCTCTACCATTAACATTCATTATTATTTACATATAGCAAATATAAACTCAAAACTATATAATAATATACAACCAAATATATATTTTTATTTTTTTGGGTTTCTCATAATGTCAATTTATAATTATTTTTCTTATACAAAACTTTGGGTTGTGTATGTGATTCTAGGAAGCTCATTCATATTGTTGTTGTTGTTCTTCATCTTCGATCAAACGTATGAATATCAAATCGATTCGAGATCTGCGAGGAGATTTCTTCTAGAAGAAACTCACCAAAAATTGCAGCATGTAAATTTTGGTAGGTCAAATAATCAGGTAAAGACATTATATGCTGTCAATATTGCTACTCCAACTGGACCTAACCCACTTCATAATTGATCAGATTCATGTTTTTTGATCTTTTTTCTGCAGTTTTATAGAAAATTTACCAGTTTTTGTTCTAAGTTTGTTGATAGTGTATACAAAATGATCAATTGAATACTAGCCATTCAGTTATGTTATAAATATCCCTTATCTTTTGTTCTCTGGGTTGTAGTATTTTTGTATGTTATTGTTTTTAAAGATGGTTACTCATCTATATCTTTGAATTTGCTATCAAAGTGAGAGATTTACGTAGCAAATTCAGAGTAACGGAAAGTACATATATTACTATTATTTTATCATCTGACTATGTTCATTTTCGATGAAATTGTGTGTACTTTTCGTTGATGTAAAGTTACAAATAATAAATACTTCAAATATGAAAAAGATTTTACATTACTAAATTAGTGAATTATGAATTTGCATACTATGTTTGATGGGTAATCCTTTAACTATTATATGATTCTGGGAAAGAGTAAACTTCAAGTTTGTATAAGTCAACACTCATTACTCGTGGATTTATGAGCCCAAGCCCATGGATGCGCTATGTATGCATCCACACGAGTGCGCTTATAGAATGATTAATGTGTGGAATTTTCACGACTTAACATTAGGGTCAACCAGAAATAAACTATTTGTAATAATGGATTAATTGTAAACAAACTTTTTGGTTTTTAGAATGTATTATTTCACCATGATTGACTTCTCTATTGATTTTGCAACAACTATGATATAAATTCTATGAAATTATAAAAGGAATATAATGGCTCAAATACTCATTACATTTTTTCATGAGATTGATAAGTATATCATTCACTTTTGTGCTTTGAAACAAATTATTGTTTAGTTGGTTAGATATCTTATAATTCCTTTGTCTAATATGATTAGTTGGCTTTGAAGCGTTTCTAAACTATGCAACAAAGCTTATTTTATTAAGTCCGCTTTTTTTTTAAACAACAAATAATAAAAAAAATAATTTTGACAAATATATTTATTGACAGTTGACTTCAACAAAAAAAAGTAACAAAATAAATAACTTTATCAGTTAATTAAATAAAACAATATAATTCATCAACAACTAATAACACTTAATAATCAACAACCAATAGGACACAACAGCCAACAATGACACAATTGTCATACCGAAAAAAAAATTGAAATGAGATGATCATGTACGGAAAGAGAGATGGAGGATATAGAGTGGAAGCCAAATGCCAATGTGTACATAATACATGAATATTTTAATGTGCAATTTTGTCCTTTGGCTAGGGTTAAATTTGTAAGTTGATTAGACTATAGAGAATTTCATGATTAATTAATTGAAATATATTTATATTACATTTGTATTAAAATATTTATTACTGATAGCAACAAGTATAATGGAACGTAAGAATATATATATATATATATATATATATATATATATATATATATATATATATATATATATATATATATATATATATATATATATATATATATATATATATATATATATATATATATATCCTACAAATACAAATGATTTCTAGTATCCTATAAGTTAACAATCTCTTTAAAAGGGTTATCTAATTAAAATATTTGTTGCAAACATTAAAAAAACTTTTATTTAAGAAAAATATATACAACCATTTTTTATTTAAGAATTTTGTATTTAATTTATATAATTTAATATTGTTTTTCTTTTGAAAACATAAACATTTAATTATTTTAACATTTATTTTTTTTGGGAAGTTAAAGTCATTATATAAAACATTAATTGTTTTTCAATTTTTAGATTGAATTCTCTTGAAAATTTAAAATTATAAATGATAAAAAAAATTTGTTAATTTTTATTTACAGCCCTAGTGGCTGTATTTACCCTTTATTTAATTATTGAATAATCTTAAATGGTTTTTTTTTGTCTAAGTATGAACATGATAATTATAATTAGTCAACGACTCAACAATTAATAATCCAATGTCAATAGTTATGATTGAAGATGTACCAGAAAAATATGGTGCTTCTAATAAGTTTGGAATTTAAAAGTTAGCAAATGATTACTCGAAAAAATAAAATAATTAATTTGGGGGTTATAAATATGTCATCTTCACCAAGTTTATTTTTGTACATGGTATTAATTACAATAGCATGTTGGATAGTATGGTCCTGAAAATGTTTGATGTAATATCTAAAAGAAATGCAACTAGTTAACTTAAAATTCATATAATTTAACTTATTATCCAATTATTAAAACTTTTTTTTTTATAAAACTAGTAATATTTTACTTAGTCATTACTAGTATAATAAATTTAAAGACTATAAATACGATCTCATATAACATCAAAATTTATAATTGACAAATATTAAAATTTATAACGACAATATAAAGACGATCTAGCACAAAAATATTCAATTATTGATTAGATGTCTTTAAAGATGGTTGAAGCTTACTTGAAAGTACCAATTAAACTATTTTCAACGAGGTTAAAAATTGAAATTGCTTATCAAAATAACAAATAAATAGAAAAAATCGTAATATTTTTGGAATATTCTATACTCAAGTCAAATGATTCTGCAAGAAGTATAATTTCAAGCGAAAAAAATTTGTTTAGAAGGGATTAGTTAGGGTTTAGGTAGGGAGTTATTGCATCATACTTTGACAACGAAATGAACATTCCTACGAAGATACAAATTAATGACCCAAATTGAAAATGCATAATTTCCTATTATTGAATAGTTTTGTTTGGTAATGTAATTTCATTGATTTTTTTCTAATATTATTTAAAACTTTTTAAGAATTTAACTTAATCAAAAAGTTAATTCGATGAATAAAGGCTTATAGCATTATAATATGTTTCATACTCTATCACATTCACTCATAGAAGTGTAGATGAAGTACATCATATATGACGCTAAATATTTCAATTTAAATTAGTAATAAGGGGCGGATGTATTTGATCTCTAAATTAGAATAAAGAAATAGAATATAACAAGTTTTGTATTGTTAAATCGTCTCACAATGAGATGAGCCCATATAATTCGTACATTTCTCTTATTGAAATCACTTTAACATTGCAAGTGATCACTTTAAGGTTATAAGTGATCACTCTATGACTATAAAAAGTAATTATTTTAAAATTACATGCGATCACGTAAAGGTTATAAATAATCCCTTTAAAATAGTAAGTGTACATTAAATCAGCCCAATAGAGATGATCTCACCATAAACTCGTCTCATTTGAAAATTTGTAATTAGAAAATCCTTGTTACATGGATAAAAATTGCATAATATATTTTCTATAGTTTTTTTAAAACAAAATAAAAAATTGGTTTCAATTCCAGACCCAAGACCCTCTAAACCCTAAGGTCTGGGTCAGGATCCAAATTGTTCAGTCCCTATAGATTTGGGGCCAGAGCTGGATCTTATAAAAAATAGGTTCTAAATTTGCGTCTAAATGGACCCGACCTAGATCCGACTCATGCCCATTACTGCTATATATGTGCAAAAATTGACCCTTCAATGTTACCCCTCATAAGTCACATATAAGTGTCCATAAATTTTTTAACTCACCATATAAACCTTTTGTTTTTTTGAAAGGCACATAATAATTCAATGATAAAAACAACATACGCCATTCACAACAGAATAATAATCAATCAAATACATAACAACTTTAATCACCTTTGTTGAAAATGAAAATAAATATCTAATTTTTAAATGCCTCTAATCATTAATTTAATAATTAAATGTCCGATTACAAAGACTCATCGATAAGGCATGTGTCATTATTCCTTAATTACTAGAATTAAAATCACTTGAAAATAAACTAAGAAAGTCAACCGTCTACAAAATTGACTTTTTATTAGTCTAAACTCTAAAACATGAATCAATCATAGAAAAATGAAGAATTTAAATAGATCATATTGTCACCTAACATAATTAAGAAATCTTTTATATATATATATATATATATATATATATATATATATATATATATATATATATATAATATATATATATATATATATATATATATATATATATATATATATATATATATATATATATATATATATGATGATGATGATAAATAACCCAACAAAAGAAATTAATTGTTATCTGCATGGATAAACTAAATGGTTCATTGCTTTACATTTTGAAGTTGGCATTGATTGTGACGTTAGTGTTCAATTTCTCGAATGGTAGCCGAATTAGTTTCATGAAAGATGATCATAGAAGAATGCATGCAGTATCACGTAGGAGAATCCCACCTAGTCGTTCAAATCCTACTCAAAATATCATTGATTGATGATATGGGAAGAAGTTTAGGTGAGAATTAAATTTATATGATATTCGTGAAAACTATATACTTTTTATGTATAAAAAATTTTTTAATTTTAAGATAAATCAAAACAAAAACACACAACAAAAAATTACTTTATACAAAAATTGTTATTTTCGAGATGATTTTTTTCCCAAAATAGAAATTTTAGAAAAGTAATCGACAAATGTGTCAAAAAAGTATTACTTTTTACACAAAAAAGTATTACTTTTTACACAAAAAAGTTGTTACTTTTTAGCAAAAAAATATTATTTTTCGAACAAAATAATTATTTCCAAATGAATCCAGTAAAAATGATGAATTTACCAAAAAAAAATTTAAAAACAAAAAGATGTTATTTTTTTAAAAAAAGATACGTTACTTTTAGAGGTTATATCGTTCTCACGATTCTCATTATCCCATATAAATTTGATTCTCACTTAAACTTGAGTATATATATATATATATATATATATATATATATATATATATATATATATATATATATATATATATATATATATATTTTGCAAAGTTGATTCTCTTTTTATATTATTTAATATTGTGATACTTCACAATATTTGTAATATATTTGATCGTCAAAATAATGAATATTTTTTATTTGTGAATTTCAGTATTGTAATATTTTCTCAAGTTGATAAATTAATTATCAATTTAATTTATATATGGATTGTTGATGTATAGTTATTTTTGTTAATTTATATTTTTCTTTTTTGCATTATTTGGCTCGCATTGATGAAGTCGTGTCATAGAGCTAGCATAAAGTTGAATCTACATGAAAGTATGGCTAGTGTGTACTATCTCGATATTTATATTTATATTTATATTTATATTTATACTGTGTATGATTATACGGGCAAGATCAGGTGAAAGCACTTAAAATGAAGAAAATTGAAAACAAACAAATCTGATCGTTAGATTGAATGAACGGTTGAGATTGAATTACACAATTTAGGGGTTTTTTCGGCATAATCATTTTTTTTTTCCGTTTTACTTTCTCTCTCCTGTCTCTCCTCTCTAATTTATTGAGTATTCCATATCTAATTCATTGATTCTTATTAATTGTGTACTTCACAAATCTAATTCATTGATTCTTGATTCCACGTTCCTCCAATCTGCACAGGTATGATACATTATCTGATACATTCGTGAAGTATTCATCACAAGTCGTAAATTGGGGTTTTTTTTCGATTGATAGTGTTCTTGATTATTGTTCTTGATTCATTGATAGTATTCTTGATTATTGTTTTTCGATTCTTGATATATGTAAACTCCGTACATAATGTTTTCTTCCTCAAACTCTGTATGTGTGCGCATTCCTGTGCCTTCGATTTTATTAGGTTTTTTCGATTCTTTTGTATATTATTGACGTGTGTAATGCGTAGTGTATTTGCATTCGACTAACACCATCATCAAGTTCGAGAGCTCCTGTACATATTTAATTAAGTTTTTTCGATTCTTTTGTCAATCTGCATTCGACTATTTTCTTGTTCTTCGATTTTATTTTTAATTCTGCATCTGATTATTGTTTTTCACAAATTTGTTCAAATCTTGTTCTTTTTCAAATCTGCATTTGATTATTATCTTGTTCATTTTTTGAATCTTAATATAGGTATATTATTGTTTTAATTAGGTATTTGTCTTATTAATTTTATGAATCTTAATATAGGTATATTACAATAATGAACTTATATTACAATTATGAGCTTTTGTATGCTATTTATTAATTAATTATATTCCAGCAAAATTTGAATATTTCAAATATAGTGATCTTTTTTAAGGGATAGTATTTAATGGTAAGTAATAAAAAATTAATATTAGTTTAATATGTTCAATTTTAGGTATATATTGTTTTGGCTCCTGTTGGATGGTTACAAGGCTTTTGATTTGATGTAGTTGGTGCTCAATCATGTTGAGAGATGCTGAAGTGTGTGGTATGGTTCTATTAGTAGGTGTTGTTGGGTGTGTGATTTGCAGGCAACATGTTTGTGCTTGTTGTCAGTTCACTTAGAATCTGTTGTGGTTTGTTTGTGTGTTGATGATGAGGTGTGTTGGATGGTTTAGTTAGGGTATGTTGATGTCAGTTTATTATAATATTAGTTTTACAGTTAGCTAATAGCAGTAGCAAAAGATGTCCATTAGGAATTATGATCAATTTTCATTAAGCTTCATAAACTCATGTACTTGTGGCTATTGTGTGTCTTGTTGTAGTTGGATCTTTCTGTCTGTGCTCCTTCTAGATGTGATTAATGGTTGTTTACTACTACAAGTTAGTGCATTGTGGGTTCGCTGAGGTCAAGTGGTTGCTGCTGGCGTCTTGATGTCTGCTGCATGTTGTTGCTGGCTAATGTTGCTGTCAGATGTTTGTTGCATGTTTTGTTGTTGAGTTATGCTCGCAGACTAAGCCCGATATTGTTGTCATTGGGATATATCTACATTTTAATGTTTTGTTGTTGGCTAATGTTGCTGTCAGATAGTCGTTTACTACTACAATTTAATGAGCTTGTATATCATCTAAGGTATTGTTGCTATTGGGATATATCTATCGAAATCCTTTCCTCTATAAAGAAATACTTTTGCAAAACTATATAAGTGTTCACAAGGCTATTAGCTCTAATTGGTAGAGCATTATACATTGTTGCATATGATGTGGGTTCGAGTCCCACATAGCCTAATTAATTCAAATTTCTTGATATAGTTTACATTCTTTGATATAATACATATTATGTTCTTATAAAAAGTTACTATATTCTTAGTTAAAGATACTATGATTTTATATATATTTCACTGTCTCCTTATTTGTAATGGTGTAAAAAAAAATTTAAAACTATAATTTGCGTATAGATAAAGAGATGGTTAAAATAAGTATATTTGGTTAAAGTTGATTATTTTGTAAAAGACAATATGTTCTTATTAAAAGTAAGTATGTTATTGTAAAATTTTTAATATTCTATGTTCTCAAAAAAAGTTATCATGTTCTTAATAAAGGATACTATGATTATATCTCCTCATATGTAATTGTGAAAAAACAAATTCAAAACTATAATTTGCTCATGTTTATCGAAGAGATGGTCATAATATTAGATGATTATTTTTGCTAAATGCAAATAGTAATCTATGTAGGAATTTGAACCTACACCCTCCATACTTAAAATCACGTGAAGCAAAACAGGAAAAGGCAAATGAGAGATTGGGGAAGGAAGAAGCGCGTGAAGCCAGAAATCACGCGTCAATTAAGACCGTCCATCTCCATCCAAAGGCTGAGATTAACATTTTCAGTTTTCATCAAGATAATTGGTTTTCACCAAATCCAAATCATATATATATATATATATATATATATATATATATATATATATATATATATATATATATATATATATATATATATATATATATATATATAGATTTAAGATCAAATGAGAAAGGGTCTCAGAATAAGAAGGATAAGAAGGAATTTCAGCCGTTCAGATGAAAGATCAATGGTCAGAATGATTTTAATTTGTGCACGCGGTTCAGCCGTCCAGATGAAGGAAGTTTAACCAATTCAAGTCTAATAATAACTTTTGTAATCTTATTTTTTATCTTTTCATCTTCCACGCTTTCTCTCTCTAGGTTTTGTTCATTGACATTTTTGTGCATTCTCATCTTCAATTATTCCTCCTATCTTCCTCCTTTCTTCATCCAAAAATAATCCTCCACTTTCTCTCATCCTTTCTCATTCTCTCATGAAAGGTTTTTTGTCATTTTCAAGTAGAATTTTATTCGCTCTGCCGCATTTTCGATCTTGTTTGTTTTTGAATCTGGTTTGTTCTTGAATCTGTTCTTATTTCGATCTTGTTTTTGATCTTTTGTTCTTCCTCCTATCTTGAATCTGGTTTGTTCTTGGACTTATTCTTATTTCGATCTTGTTTTTGATTTTTTCTTGTTTTTGATCTTTTTTTGATTTTTTTTCTTGCTTTCGATCTTGTTTTTTATTTTTTTTCTTCTGCGTTATGATTTTGAATGTGATTTGTTTCTTGAATATTATTTTAGTTTTGATCTTGTTGATTTTCTTCCAATCATTTTTTTAATTTTCTTAATTTAGGGAATTTTAGTTAGATTTTGATTGGTTTTATGTTTCTAAGGGTCCATTGGTTAAATTTTGATTGATATTTTGTTTCTTGGTTTTTAATGTTTGGTGCTTGATTTTGCTATTGGGTTTATTTTGCGGAGGAAAGATATATAAATTTCACCATTTTCTCATTATTAAAGAAGGTAATGAAGGTAAGTGCACATATCTTTCATGGGGTTGTGATTATTCTTCTCCCTGTTTTGAAGCATCTTTTGATGTTGTCCCATTGTTTCTTATTGTTATGAAGTTATTTTTTGACATTGTCATAAATTGACGATGTTTCCCGAAGTGTCATTATCTTAAACAAATTTACAAGGACGGAGAGAGAGATTTAGTGATTTGGTGGTCGATTTAGAATAGTAGAGATTGAGATTTGTAGTGTGGTGTACTAATTTATCCTTTGTGATAGTGAAAATTTTTGCAAGACAATCAATTTCTCTGATTATTTTGGGGTGTTTTGGGTAGTGGAGGGTAAGACAATCATCCATATGGTGGGGCCTCCAGAGAGTTTGAACCTTGGATTCGCCACTAAATAAGCATGCTTCTTTTTGAAGGAACAAATGATTTTCAATGTCCAATGTTGAATGCAGTTACGATTTTCTTCTTTTTATTATTTTTAAATGTACATTAAAGGACACTCTAATTAAATGAATTGGATAATTTCTTATGCAGGCTCTATTGAGGCATGTTGCGAGAACTAAGATTGCAAGTTCTTTGTTGTTATCTGATTTCAACTAGAAAAGATCTCAAGTTTTAGATGATATGTCCAATTTCAAGGAGAAAAGACGCTCCATTGCCAAACAAGTTTCAATTAGAAGGAAAAAGATTCGCCAATGGGAAAAGTTTTTAGTTGTAGAAAGCTGAACTTGTTTTGTTTTTGTCTACTAGTTTCAATTAGAAGGAAAAATATTACTAGCTAATGTGATTAGAATAATTACTTTAGTATTGTAAATGGTATCTTTATCAAAAATATATTGAATAAAGAACGAAGTGATCGAAAGGTGTCTTCAGGCGACTTTTTGCTCGACTTAGTTTAGTACATAGTAATTTTAGTTACTAACATTGTCATCTTTATCCTGAGCATAGTGATCTTTTCACTGTATTTTTCTTAAATTATTTAAAAAAAATTACAATATTAACGTAATAAATTACGGGGTGTTACAACCATGTTCAAGTACATAGTAATTAGGAGGCAGTATGTATACATATTTATAGTAACCTTTAATCATAACATAGTATCATGTTACAAGAGTATGGTATGTGCAATAATTTATAATCTTATACAGTACATAGTAACTTTTAAAATGAGCATAGTAACTATAAATCATAACATAGTATCTTTTTCTAAGAACATAGTATGTCATAAACTTTTACAACATCATTTAACATATTAGTATATCACTAAATCAGCAAAGTTTTTTCACAATTACTAAAGAGAAGACAATAACTATACATAATCATAGTAGCCTTTATTCACAACATAGTATCTTTTTCTAAGAACATAGTATCTCATTAACTTATACTGAATATAGTAACTTTTAAAATCAACATAGTATCTTGTACTGAACAGTGAGCTTCAACAAAACTTCATTATAATCATATGAGGAGACAGTAACTCTAAATAATCATAGTAACCTTTTATCATAACATAGTATCATGTTATAAGAGCATGATATATGAAATAATTTATAATCTTATACAGAACATAGTAACTTTTAAAATGAACATAGTAACATTTAATTATAACATAGTATCATTTTCTAAGAACATAGTATGTCATTAACTTTTACAAGATCATCTAAGAATATCGTATATCATTAACTCAGCAAAGTTTTTTCACAATTACAAAATAGAAGATAGTAACTATATATAATCATAGTAACCTTTATTTATAACATAGTATCAAATTACAACGGAATAGTATGTTTAAAACTTTTACAAGAGCATACTAGTAAATAAATAGTCATCTTAACAATCTCTTCATTTTCAGCATCTGATCTTCTTACATAAATCAACTTTTCTGCATTAAATCATAGTCAAATTATAAATTTTGTTTTTTTATTACCCTAGAACACAAAACATAGAAGTTTTACTCTAGTTTAATCCCTAAAGTTCTTTAATTTTTTTTTCACAGTTATTCATAAGCAAAATATCTTAACTATGATCTGGTATACAATAACACAACGAAATCATATAGTAACATTATAGTAACCTTGTTCAAAGATATAGTAACCTAACATGTGAAAGATGCAACAAATCAACATAATGAGAAAAATAACTCAGAAAATGCTAGATTAAAGGTGGAACCATGAAACTTTGTCTAATCAGGATATTAATGGAAGCAAAGAAAGTAAAATAGATGTCTATTGTCAAAGACAAATATGGAAAGCCTAATTCCAAACAAATGCAACACAATATAACACAATAATAACAATCAATTTCTACAGATTGAAGTGAGATTAGAGATGAAATTTTTCCCCAATTAGAAAACCCTAGATTAATTACTAATTTGAAAATGATTTGAAAAACATATTAAAATCTGTAAAAAAACTTACATCATTTGTCTATGACAACGATGAAAAGAAGAGAATCGCAAGAAATTTTTGGTTTTCATGAATTGAAGATCGAAGAGAAGATGGAGCAGCGTTTTTGGTTTTCAAGGAAGAGAAGATGAGCAACAATTTTGGTTTTCAAAGGAGGGAGAAACCTATTTTTTGGACCATTTTCTTTATTTTCTTTATAGTCACGGTTCAACCCTTTTTATTCTTACCCGTTAGATCTTCATAAGATCTATGGCTATAAATCCTTCTCATCCTTCTCATTTTGAGACTCCTTCTCAATGGATCCCTCCCCTATATATATATATATATATATATATATATATATATATATATATATATATATATATATATATATATATATATATATATATATATATATATATATATATATATATATATATATCCTATTTTAATTCATGAAATTTGTCAAACATAGCTCTCTTTTTTTAAAAAAATCATGAGAATTGAATTAGTAACTTCTTAATTAAACTAATTATAGGACTAATTAACTTAATATGTGCATAAACACACATGAATGTCTCATACCTATGTGCCTTGAGTATAGAAAGGAAACAAGAGTACAAGAATTGTTACGTTAATGTTGGTATATTAACTACTAATGCTAGCAATTTGGTTTGACACCAGTCAAATTTAGACATGAATGCGATATTGGTTATTGTTCAAACTGCTGGAAATGATATGTTTTACATCGATAAATCAAATATAGTGTGCACATATCATTGGAGTCCTTTTTTCCATGGTTATATGATTTTGGAATGAAATCTCTTTGACTTATAAAGTGTACGCACATCGTGTTTTTCGATTATATGCTAACATTCATATTAAGTCTAACCCAATTCAACAAGAACAACATTATGCAAATGCTCAAACTACATATTGCATTTGGATGTTACTCACAATTAAAAGCGAATTTAAGTCGGAGTTTACTTGCGATACATCCCTTCCCGTCTCTTCTATCTTTAGCCGTGATTAACCACACCTTCACACATAGATAGGTGATAAATTATGATAAAAAATTCATTTACGTGATTAATATCAAAGTATGCACATCAAATTAAAAAATATATATATATATATTTTTTTTTTCTTTAAATTTACTACGTTACACATAATATAACAAATTTAAAGTTATGGGATTAGATGAGTAATTCTCCAATACTTGTATAATAACTTAAAAGTTGATAAGTTTAAAGAAACAATTAAGAGAGGATATATAGTAAGAAGCCAATATTCTAATAAGCTTATACTTAATGTTGATCAATTTTGTCCTTAGCTATTTTTTGATGTGCATCATGATTAGACTTTATGCATGTATGATATATGCAATATTAAGAGTATTAAACAAAACAAACACAACTAATTACTCCCTATTCTCATTGAAAATGTAATATTTTATTTTCAATATGAGAATTTTTATAAAGAAATATAGCAAACTCAACAAAAAAAAAATAAAGAAGATAATTATTTATTAAAATAATTTTTAACCAATATAGGAGTGAATGTTTTCTAGATCAACAATTAGGCAACCACCCATACAATTATATATGTACTGTTGTCAAATAAAATTTTAATTAAATCCTAATTGACTAAAATGATTAATAAATCAAGTCAAACATTGGAATGATGAGAAAACTATAACTTAATTAGGCTCCAACAAAGCATCAATCAGGTACATTACAAGGTTACACGCACCATATGAATCTATACATTACAAATTTGCATTAATTACAATTGCCCCTTAAATATTTGTAGTATCATATATAAATTTTAAGTATATATCTTATAAACTTATAAAACAAATTAAATCAATAATTTCATATTAATAATTAACTTTAGAACTAATGATCAAATTAATTAGATATACATATAGTTGGGGCCTTTTATTAAGAGCCTAAATAGATTGTTTAGTGTAATCATGTCTCTAAGACCTCTCTGATAACAACTATTCTTGTGAGAGATCGTCTCTCGGAGAGACGATCATATACAAGAAGTCCACATTTTAATTTTTTTTTTCTTTAATTTATATTAAATGGTATTTTTATTAGCCTATATATCTAATGTGTCTTTTGGAGAGACCTTCTCTCATAATAATTTGTGCTCTGATAAACATTTAGGCTACCATGACATCTAATAGTTTTTTAATCTTAATCACTTTCTAAAATTTCTAAGTTTTCATTTTCTTTTTGTTGTAGTTTGGATCAAACTATATAATTATTATAAAGTAATAATGCTACAATTTTAACGATAAATACAATTGTAGCTAACGTTGTAATTGGCAATAAATTCTTTCACAAACTTGATGAAATTTCCATACATAATTAATATTCATCTTTTAAAGATTTGTTTAAAACACTTATCAATTCTATGGGAAACTTGATACAAATATATCAAAGGCGTTGTTGATCAACATATACAATGTACTCTAACATACTCTAATAAATGTTCCAAATTTCAATAATATAGTAGGTGTTTGAATTAAAAAGCTCAAACTAATATAGGCTTTTTCTTTATAAATTAAATCTCTATATACTGTATCTATTTATAACTATTACTAAACAAAATAATACTGATATCATTAGCTTTCAAAAATGCATACGTACCGTCACTTCCTCATGCAAAATTTCCAGCTAAAAATGCATTGATAATGTTGCTCTTTTTGACTACATAAAGATTTATAACAATATTACAACATTTTTTAGGTATTAGAAAATTGCAAATATCATTCTACTAATTATTATTTTTAATAATTTCAATTAAAACCCATAAAAGTTGATGATAATTATCAATATTATTAATTTTATTATTCAAAACTTATCATCGCTCATTGCACATACCACCAAACACATCGATCAGGCTAAGGTTTATCATGCCATATACAAATTTCATGCAACAACTGCCAGGCAGCGACACGTGTGTACTTTGGACATTGTCAAACTTTGCCTAACTTGATTAGAACTGATAATTAATTAGGATTAGCCAACTAATAACAATGGTTAAGATGGAGAATATAATTGAATAATAATATGATTATTGATGTTTTAATGACTTGAAGATGATATAGATAGTGTTTGAGAAATAAGAGTGTATAATATATTATAGGTTATAATTGTCGACTTAAATTTTTAATTGAGTTGATTTCTTAATTTAGTATTAAAAGCTATCGTGACAAAAGGTTAATTTAAATCTCAATCATTCCTTATTTAACGTGGAATATTCAACATAAAGCAAGACAAGGTTACAGGTTTGAATTTTTTCCTGTGAGGAGCGTTTTAGAGAATTAGAGCATATAATATATCCTAGGGCCTCAACCATCAGCTTGAATTTTTGGTTGAGGCCCAGGATATGTCATATGCTCTAATAGATATAGTATAAAACAGTAACTGGGTATCACTTATCATTTTAAGGATTTGGTTGACTTGAAATCTTTCACATAATATCAAAACGAGTGTAACAAAAATGTTACAGGTTTGAATCTCATCCACCTCTTATTTCAAATGAAATATTTAGCATTATGTATGAGAAGGATGTCTATAACATTCATACTTCTAGCCAAAAGCGCTCTCATAAAAAGGACGTAATAGTCTAATAGAATATAAAGCATAATTTAAAACTTTAACCTATCAACTTAAATTTTTGATTTTATTGATTTCTTAAGAAATATTGCAGTCTTAACAAAGACTACATGAATGGAAATTTAATATTTGTTCATGTTTCCATACTTGAGAGATTAACTTCATCACGATCAGTTTTATTTGGTGTTAATTACAACATGGAGCATGCTACAGCTTACATTCCCTTGTATTTTGCTGTTATTTAGTAAAACTGAAGAATAAGTCAAAAGTTTCTTAAAAGAAATTCATTAAATGATCTTGAGTTTTTAACTTTTTTATGTGATAGATAATAAATTAAATTTTTGTTAAATTAAACATTTATTTTAAAAATATTTTTAAAAATTGTGCCTTATAATTAAGGGTGATCAAGACATTTGTTTTTATGACAAAAATTATTATATACGATAGTTAATAAAAACGTAAATTTAACAAAAATCTTAACCTTTTGTCTATCAAATGAAAAAGTTAGAAGCTTAGGGTCGCCATGCGGAAAAAAACACGTTTTTTAACGACTCCACCATATAAAAAAGCCAAAAACTCAGGATCAATACACAGGATTTTACAAGTTTTTTAATTCATGATAGGTTAAAAAAATCCCTACAAACATGAAAATCTGAGTGAATTTTGTAAAAATTGGTATTCAACCCATGATTGACTTAAATTTGATATAATCGAACTAAAATTTAAATTAGGTAATGATATTTAATTGTAGTGTTTACAAACAAAAATAACATCCTCAAAAGTTTACATAATATGTGCAAAACTAAAGTAATAATTATTATTATTATAATTAAATCAAAAAAAATTTCTAACTTAAAATTAGTTAGCTAATGACTTGATAAACAAATAATAAAGTCAACTAAATTGGATGTTTAGGAAATTTTAGATTAATTAGTCTCCAAGAAATAAGCATCAATCATGTACCTTACGATATGGTTTCATATTAAATTATAACTTGCACAACGTGTAATAATAATGTAAATGTTAATTTAATCTTGACACCCTAACATATTAAATCATATAAGTACATTAGCCCACCAAATTACATGCATTTATCTTCTAATCCTCCTCATAATTCCCCTCAAAAATTTATCTCTTTGCTTTCTTTTGATTAATTTCCTCCATGTTAAAGCAAAATAATTCATTAATTTACATTTTAACAATTACATTCATATTATCATTACTTCTTCATCTTTCTAATGGAAGTCGAGTTGGTTTCATTAATAATGAACATAAATTGCACTTGATTTCACGTCGAAGAATTCCAAGAGGTGCTCCAAATCCGATCCAAAATCGATAAATCTGTTGAAATTCTACAATTTCATTGTTCAGATGGACGAAAAAATATGTGTCCGGGCAAGAAGATTGATGAATACAGATTTTGGCTAATTTACACTCTTGTTGAAATATTATGTTTTGTGATCATACGTATATTTATGCATGTATATCATTTGTGTATAGCTCATTAGCTCTTATAGAGTTTATATGTTTTCTTAAAATATTCTTTGTACAAGATTAGAAAGTTGATATACAATGATTCTTTTGATGATGAGTTTTTTTTTGTAATGTTTTGCTTTTCGATCATTTAGGTAAATAATTTGCATAAACTATACTTCTATTATATTATACTTGCTACATTTCACTTTTACGCATTCCAATATATTATTTTATTTATTTATATGTTGAATTATACAAATCTAAAAATTATAAAAAGTTAATATTATAAAAGTTAGCGATTAGACGATTCAAACAAGATCCCACTTGACTATATTTTTACTTACATATTAATCGCGATATATAAAATAAGCTTGAACCATAAATATAGCGAATATTTCGAAAAGGAGGAGGAAGTATAATTTTCAGTGTAAAATTTCGTGTTTTATTGTGATATCAATCACATCTCTAAAGTAATATTTCTAACAATCCAGCCACATGCGTACACACTACAAGACCAAACATTACAAGATCTTGTCTTTGTCCGACTAAATTTGATTAATTTTAGTTCATTTTTATTTTTAGTTATGATTTATATTTTTTTTAATTTTTATTTACGTATTTAAGTTATATTTTCATCTTATTCACATATTTTTTCTATAATATTATTTTACTTATTTTTCTTAATTTTTTCATCAATTATTTTTAGAGCAAAATTGGTTGGTCGGAGAGGGAATGTATAATTCCTATAGAGTAGGTCCTATTGTGGGCTGAATTAGGGAACTATTTATGCATATGCTGATTTGAATTGTCGTGCAGTTTTTGATGTGTGCACATGCGTTTCGAAAAAGACATATTGGTATAATAATGTGTTGTTCGACCTTCCCAAAATTTTGAAATCCCATCCATCTTTGAATGTCAATTAAGGTATATAATCACTTTTATTAGTCTCTTCACTTGAAAAAAATAAAAATTATTGATTAAACATACGTGTACAAAATTATGGTCAATAAGACACAATGTCTAAAAAATTAGAGCCCGTATAATTTATACTGATTTAAGAACTTTTTTACAAAATATTAAATTTTGAACACAAATTTAAATTTCTAAACTATTTAACATTTGTTCTCCTATTTAGTTATGAGAATCGTACATATATTAATAAATTACAGAAAAAATTACCATGAATAATGCAATTTTTTGTTAATTTTCCTATAATAATACCAACTATTGATTAACTATGAATAATACCAACTTAAAAGGGTGTTTTCCTAGAAAATTCCTAACATGATAAAAATCAAACTATAGACAACTATAAGATAAAAAAATTGGTAAATTAATTAATAAACTAAAGTTGGTATTATTCTAAGAAAATACCCCCTAAGTTGGTATTATTCATGGTTAATCAATAGTTGGTATTATTATAGGGAAATTAACAAAAGATTGTATTAATCATGGGAATTTTTCCTAAATTATATGGTGTAGATAGTTAATTGCAAAACTTTCGGTTACACAATGTTTATGTTGCTATTTTAAAATTTTAACACTATAAACTCACTTAATATAATGTCTAGATCTGGCACTTATAAAACCAATTTGATTGTCAATTTTCACTGTTAAATATACACGATTTGATATTAATAATGTTTTTATTATTAAATGAGACATAGTATAACATAGACAGACTGAAACTCAAATTCTGGATACGTTTTTTAGAAAGCCTAATGCATGGTCGAAGAAATCAAAAAAACGACAATTGGCTAGTTAAGACACAAACTTTAGTGCACCTAATTTAAATTTATTTGAAAGAAATGATGCTCCAACTTGGAACACAAGAGAAGTTGAAAAAAGATAGTGGAGCAACAATGCTCTTGTCTTTCCTTGGAACTTAAATTGTTAATCAAAAAGAGAGAAAGATTGAGTGTTTGTATGAAATATTATTATTGTTAATTTGGTACCATCCACGTGGTTCATCAACCCTCTTGGTGTTCTACAAAACTGCTCACAATTCTGTGTCAAAGATCGGATAAAATTTTTGTGTGAAAAAGTATCTAATAAAAATTTTTTTTTTAAAATATATAATAAAAAAGATTTTGTCAAAAAATGCATGATAAATTTTTTCTTTTTCAAAGAGTACTAATTAACGTTTTCCTTTAGTTGACCGTTAAATATAATGAATGACTGGTCAAAATCGAAAATTATTCGTCCTCATCCTCAAATTTTTTCCAATTTAACTTCTATTTTGAGTAAAAAGTAAAGGAAGACAGTGAGGAAATTAAATTAGAAAAATAATTTTATTAGATACTTTTTGACACTTTTCCCTAAAATTTATATATACACTAGTGTTTCTCGGTCATTTAGCCTTATTAGTGAAGTTTTAAAAAGGTCCTTTTATATAAAGGATTGATTATGATTTTTAATGTGTGCTTGGTAAAATAAAAAAGACAAATTCTATACATCATAGTTATTATTATAAATGTGGACGTATTATATACTTCTTAATTGATAAATGAACTAACCTAATAAAAATACATGCAGAATTGCAGTGCCGTTAATTTTTGGGCCTAGGCGAAAAAAAGGCCCTTATATGAGTAAAGTTTCGGTTATTTTTTCTTCAACTATGTAATTCAGTGTCATGCGCTTAACTAAGAAACCTAATGGTGCAAATTCGATCCATGTTAGAAGCTACTTATGCAAGTATTAATTTTAAATTATAGAGATTAGCTCAATTTGAGCCCCTTAATGAGTTGAGCCATAGGAGATTGCACCTCAAAACTATCCTTATGAATGGCCTTGCAGAATTAAGGTATTGAGCTAAAATAAAGTTAAAATTTTAAAAACGGTATTTTATGTCTTGTGACATCATTCATGAATTGATGTATTGAGCCCAACTATGAACTTTATACTAATGTCTACCTTGTTTGGGTCATGATCGACTTTGGTCCATTGTTAAATGACACTGAGATAAAAAAAATTTGGATATAGAAAAGAGAGAGAGTATATAATTAAAAATAAATAAATCCTGACCGATTCTGGTGATGTCATAGACTCATATCTAACGGGATAAATCATCAAAACAGACTAAAATGAAAAATAGGGAAATTTGAGTGGGACCAAAAGAGTATATAATTAAAAATAAATAAAAAAGGTAAGTGAATATACTGATCAAAGAGAGTGAACTTAACTACTAAAAGAGTGAGTGAGTGAATGAGTTAGTGGAAAATGTGTGTTAAAATTCAGATTTTAGCGGTGCACCTGAATTTTAGACACAAACCCATTAAAGTGGGCAGATTTTGTTGAAAAAAAAGCGAGTTACTACTTATTATTAGAGTTAATTTGTGAGAAAATAAGAGAAAAATTATGGGGGAGCATATGAAAGCTGAAGATTGGTTGCCTGAAGGATGGAAGGTTGAGATCAGAATCAGAAAAAGTGGCAAAAAAGATAGAGTAAATTCATAACTCTCAATCCTTTTCAATTTTAAGGTTCAATTTTTTGTGGGTTTATAGTCTTTTTAATTTAGTTTCTGATTATAATAGATTATATTATTTTTAAAAATCTCATCAAATTATGTGCGTCTTTTTTATTTTTGTGAAGTTGCAGAAATAATATTTGCTAAATAACCTTTTTTTTATCTGACCCTGCTAAACCATGTCTAAGTAGGAGTCATTTATTACATTGGGTTAATGAGATATTGTTGCATGTTAATGGATGTAGTATATCTTGAATGAATGTTACATTGTTACATATGAGTTTTTTGTTAGAACGCGAAGACTCAATTTGTTCTGTTGTTAGGGTCAATTCTTGCATGTAACTTTGTTCAGATAATGAATGCTGCTGACGATCTTTCGCTTTGATTCAGTTTGGTTTTTGGAGTTGATTATATATTTTGGGATTAAAGCTTTGGCATTGTTGTTATGAATTGTAAAGTGCTTGCTAATTGTGATTTGATGATAAGATTGTGTTTTGTTCTCATAAAATGTGATCTACCTAAGTTATTGCTCGAGTCATTTGATAATAACCCATATTGAATTTTATAACATGTAACCCAAAAAATTGACAATAGTAGAGTTGGTTCTTACATATCTAACTATGAGTGTTTGGCCAGTGTCACATGATTCGCTAATCTCCTCGCGAATTGCTAGTCGGAAAAGGCGCATTATGGTCGGTTTTGGTTTTGGGCTATTCTCAGGCAAATTTGCGTGGATAGCGAATTAAAAAGCAAATTAGCTAGCGTATTATATTACACTGGTCTGGCCCATTTTGTACTAATATCCCGACTTCTCCCTTGGTTACGATGGTATTCATCCAATCTTAAACTTCTAAGCATGGAATTTTATGGTCTATTACGTGCATGTATAGCAAGTTTAATTATTATGTCTTTGCTTAGATTTCTCAAGTAAATTAGGATTAATTCTATTTAGTTTATGTCTTCACATTTTCAGTACTACACTGATCCTGTAAATGGGTATATATTCCGGTCTCTGAAGGACATCGATCGATATCTTCTGTCCGGAAAGCTAGGAAAACACGTAACCAAGAACAAACTAAAGAACATATACAGTGGCAATGAAAGATTAGACTTCGCTCAGCCAACTGTAAGTACATGTATTATTATCAAGGATCAATCGGAAACGACCTCTTGTAATATTTTGCGTGCATTTAACCCTCGAACCACACCTAGGCGGGGAATTAGGGCATTAGGGCACTAGAATGGTGCATTGCAATATTTTTAGCTTTAATTTGAAAAATGCATAGTTTTACCAATTGACTATTGTTTCGATTATTTTCTGTTGAGAAAGGATAACGTACAAGTGATAAAGAAATCGGCCGAGTTCAATGAAGCCGAGAAGGTTGAATTCGCTCTTGAAATAACTGATGCTCAAGGAAAGAAAACGGAAGCTGAAAACTCAGAAGAAGCCGAGAAGAAAACCATTAGAAGGCCTTCGAAAGGAGGGCGAAATTCTAGGCCCAAGAAAAAAAGAGAATCAACTCCATTCTTTATACTTGATCCAGATCAATGTACGTGTTATTGATATAAAAAACTATGAAATCAACTAGGGTAACTTTGTTATAGACCGCTTTTCACTATACAGGTTAAAATTTGCAAAACTACTTACGGACTTTAAATCTAACGCCATGATTTTGGATAATGTCGGCAAAATAGTGGCGTGTTCAGTTCATTGTGATTTCCGAAAATGGTCTATAATATAGGGCTGTTGTATAAAATTTCCAAATGGGTAGTTGATGCTGATACAGGAACCTCATATGCCAGACGATACTGGAGTTGAGGGGCTCCCTTCGATCGTGACCTCCTCGTAATGAGGGTATTGGTCTGCCTTCAACATCTGTGATCAAGATGTGTGTAATCTTATGTAAAGTTGTTGCAGGTCAGGATAGTAACGCGCTCAGCATTCCTAATATATCAGAAATCATAGATTCAATGCTTAAAGAGAAAGAAGGTTCTAAATCGGTTTATCTTTCCGCTCCAGATATTGGTTCCCTCATCGGTGAAAAACTGTCCGAAAACAGCTCTAATGACAGCAATAAGAAGCTTCAGTTTGGCATCAATATGTGCAATAACAATGGTACAAGCCCTTGTATTCCTCCCGAGCTCATACTAAAGAACGAGGATTGGGAAGCGAGGAGCCTAATGAGGCCATATCATAGGCGACAATCGGCCCCTGAGAAGTGCAGCAAAATTAATACGGAGAATCAAGGCAAGGAAGAGGAGTTGGGATGCTCGGGTTTTGTGGACCTGTTTGATGATCCATGTATCGATTTTGCGATTAAAACACTCACCGGAAACATTTCGCTGAATGCAAAAACTTGATACATTTTATGTCAAAATCTGGAACTAGTGCGGTAAATAAGTTGCGATAAGGGCCTAGTGTAATGAGTAATGACGATATTTAAGATTATTAACAGTAGTATTTGATGTTAATTGTGAATTTTCTAGTTAAATTGTGTAAATGGGAATTTGTAGTTTCATTTGAACATATGCGAGTTAAGTAGAAGTGATTCTCTTCATCTAGGCCAAACTTTCAAAATATGTTTATACAACTTGCTGACTATTTATGGTGTACGGACTGATTGTCCGATAATCCGATCTATTTGGTATGCAAAGTGGGTAGACTTCTATTTGGTATGCAAAGTGGTAGACTTCGACAATTAGATATGCGTGTATGGAACCTTGTAATTCCGACATATGTGATCAGAATGATAAGCTTTTGTTCAAGACTCGCTCGAAGACCCTCATCACTCCCTCAGAAACAGATCAACAAAGGCACATAATGTTTATTTTGGTTCACAAACTGCTTTTGCAGAACTATGCACAAAAATACAACCTTTTAGATGCACAGTTATAGTCTGTTCTCGTCTGAACCAAATTCTCTTTATCATTGTTATTCGTTCATATTGATAGCCACTAGATAGAATACGTACTATGCACATAATTTGTAGCAACACATTGACTATTGACCCATCAACTCGAATACAAGCAACAATAAGCCACCATTACAAGAGCCAAATACGAATTATTGATATAGAATAAGCCAAACGTCAATATCCATTCATGTATAGAACCAATTCGACATGGCGACATCTATTCTTTTGTGGTGGTATATTTTCACAACTCAATGTCATTAGGGTTTTAATCAAATAACATGAAGCATCCCAAAGAGCATACCAGACAGACCGACAGTTGACACCCATATTTAGCTATAAGTGAGCCCTTCACAGAAGCAAATGATTCTAGCAGCAAAATTTAGAACTCAATATATAAAAACGTTGAGACGATATAAATCTCCCATAACTGAAGCAAATCTCAAAATACATAGATATTTGGGGCGCAAATAAGAAACTTCTACTTCCAAACATATTCAAATCCAAAATTGCACAGTATTCTGACTGAACGCAAAGCTAAAACTAGGTAACAGTTTATCGCTTTCCACCTCCACCTCCGAGCTTGGGACCCTTAGGTGCTGCACCCTTCGACTTACCTGTAACCTTCTGTGCCTTGGCTGTCACCTCGGCTTTCTTTGCCCTCTTCTCATCCTTGGTTTTCTTGATCCTTTCCTTGATTTCACTGCAAATTAAAGAAAAATCGTTAATTAAGCTGAATGACAATCACCATAAAATTAATTTTTCGCTTAATATGATTCGTATTGAAGTAAAACTAACCGAAGAGCAGCTTCTCTTGCAGCATCTCTCACTTCTGGCTTCTCACTTCTCTTCTTCTGAATCACTTCCAAAGTAGCTCCAACAATAGACCTTGAGTATGGCTTCTTGGTGGTTCTTCTCCTCTTCTTTACAGCTTCAGCAGAAATGTCCTGCAAATGAACAGACAAAAGTCGAAACTTGATATAATAACCTAGTTCATATTCATATTTGATTAATAAAAGATATAACATGGATTCACAATTTAGAACAGAAATTAAAAGGGAATAAAGAAACACCTTCTTGTGCTGCTTTCGGTACACAGCAGTCCAGCAGAGCTTTGAGGGCTTGAGGCGATTGTGGAAATACCTCTTGCATTTTGAGTTAGCAAAAAGGAAAACCTTCAAATGGCAGTATTGCAACATTAGCTAGTTGTACATTTTGTTTGTAAATTGGACAACAAATTAACAACTTTGCTTACCTGAGAATCTCCACGAACAAATCTGATACCCTTACCCGGGTATATCTTGGCGCCACTAAAACGGCAAACCTCAAGCCTGCAAAGAGAAATCAATATGAATACCCAATCACTAAAGTACTAACAGCTCGTTTGGTAGTCGGTATTAAATGATATTGTAAAGTTAATGAGTAAATTTGTTAGTAAAGTCTCTTGACAAGTTTAATAGTCATGCTTATTCTCCTTCAATCAACTCAGTTTCTTCACAAAGTTCATTCAAATTCATTACCATTTGAAAAAGTGGTATTATACAGTAATGTTGTTTCATTACTACAGGAATGAAATGGTAAATTTCATAAAAATATACACTACAAAGTTTAGTACAGACAACCAAGCGGACAGTAAAATGTAAGCAAGAATTAAGTTCCCCTTTGACAGAAATACTTGCAGACAAAAACTTCATTCAACTTTAACCCACAATGACTAAAATCAGATGCCCTCAAAAACCCAGCACATATATTCACATCGATCCACTGGTTAAATTCCCTTGACTTCACCCTCAAAAATTATTTTCAAAACAATAACTACTTACACTCACACATTATTCAATGTCGACAAACACCTAACTTAAACTCAGTAGAGAAGTTTTTTAAATCTCTTGTAACATCAAGTTCAACAAATCCAAAAAAAGCTTATGAAGGCTCAAATAATACATAGAAACATGCACCTCAAAAACTAAATAGTCTTCAAATATACACCATCGAAAGTCAATCCAATATATTCACCTTGATCCCCAATGGTTAAATTCCTTTGACTTCAGCCACAAAATGATCCTCATTACAAAACAAAAATGTATTTATTCCAAAACCAAAAACAGTAAACTCCAACTGATTCGAAACATTCAGAATCCCTTGTAAGATCAAGTTCAACAAAGCCAAAAAGAATCAACCAAAACAAGGAAAATACTCACCTCAAATACTTAAATAGTCTTCAGTTAGATTCACCCCAACAAAACATAGGCCCCCAAACTAGCAATTTTAACATATATCAACTCAAAAATAAAGAACAATAATCAATTTTTCTACGAGATAATACTTCACAATGAAACATCTCAATTGATAATTACATAAATGGTTAAAGAATCATTTTCCATTTCAGCATTAAAGATCTAACATACTTAAAGCAAAATAATCGGTTTTCTACTAGAAAATACAAATCTACTCCTAAAAACTATTATTAGTTACATAAATAGTTTCAAAAAAGGGGGAAAAACAAAAATTCTGTAGAATACAAATCATTCATCAAATGATTTGAAGACCCAGATTAATTAAACTAATGCAGTAAAGATTAAATATTAACAAGAGCAAACAAATAACAAATACAGATCGATTTTACAAAGGAAATCAAAACTTCAAACATAAAATAACAACGATAGATAGAGAGAGAAAGGTATGACAGAAAAAATTACTTGACAACCATGGTTGATAGCCGATGATGCTAATTCTGAGAAATCGCCGCTATGAATATAGAAACCCTAAATCGAGAAGACTAATATTGATGCTGCTGAAATGTTAACTCCTTGTAGGTTATAAGGCCAAAACCCTAAGTTGTATTTGGGCTTTAAATATTGTATTTGGGCTTTCGGGTCATCGCCCTTTAGAAGTTCAAGCATGACCTGATTACCGAGTACCTCCCTGATCCATTTTTTAGGTTGTGAATTTGGCAAAAAAAATTTCACTAATTCTTAACTCAAATTTTTGTATGAGGGAGTCTCATCGTAAGACATACCTTATACTTGGATTAAATAGCCTAATAATAGAAATTTTTAACTTATGGGCTACTTTTTTTGAGGTCGTCTCACCGTGAGACGGTCTCATACAAGACGAGTTGAATTCTTAAATGAGACGGTCTTACAACGGGACCATCTCTATTGTACTTGTCCAATATACAATTTTTGTCTTAAAAGTAATCACTTATAACGTTAAAGTGATTACTTACAATTTTAAAATAATTACTTTTTATAGTTTTAGAGTGATTACTTATAACCTTAAAATGATCTCTTATGATCTTAAAGCAATTAATTAAAATAATGGGCTAATTAGTTTTTTTTAATTGATCACATAAATATCACAAGTGATCATTTTTAATATACTAAATGTATATGGATCAGCACAACAAAAATGATCTCACTATAAAACCATCCCATTTAAGAATTGATGTTCTTTTTTATGTTTTTGACTTTTCTCTTTAAACTTTTTTATTGGTTAAAAAATTATAAATGACTTTTAAGCCAAAATAAAAAACCTACTAAGTGTAATTTTTTTATTAGCTTTTGAATTTTTATCTAAATTTAAGAATTAATTTATATTTGCCAAACACTCTCATAATAGATGGTTTAAATAACTAACTCATCAGCTAATATTTTAAGCTGGTCAAATTAGCCAACAAGCATTCACTAAACGAACTTTAAATTGTGATTGTCTTCTACCCCATGAATAATTTTTGTTTTTAATAAGAAAGGATAAGAAGTTTTATTTTCTTTACTAGTTATTTATAAATATTTTATTGATGTATAAAAGATTATTTTTTAACTTTTTTAGAAAACCTTAAGATAGTTTTTGGCTAGTAAAAGTGAGAATTTTGAGAGTTTTCATTGAGACTTAAGATATGACTCTCGGGTTTGTTATATTTGATTATTAAAAGATTAAACTCTCAATCTTAAATATCTAATTGATAAATAGCGTCAAAGTCAACATGGATACAAATAAGACTTTAATTGTTGCATTATTGTAATAAAATTGTCTAGCAGGTAACTATCAAGGAGTATTCAAGTAACCAAAATTTATTTGATTTTTTTGTTGATAAAAAAGGTCCAAATTCAGATGTTATTCAAGCTTTAAATCTCATCTATAAAATTGAGTAGGATTAGGAAACAATGCAAGAGTATTCAAGCTTAAAGAGCAGCCAAATAATCAACTATTACAAGAGTGTAGAAACTAGATGTTAATTTTACATTGTAATTGGAGTACTATAATCTGTCATTTCACCTTCATAAAAGTTTATACCAGGTGGGAAAATAAGCATTCATATCTTGTAAAACAAAAGGTCATTAGAAGTACCATCCCTGTTATCAATATGCTTTAAAAAGACAACATAAATAGATAAACAAATACCATGATAAGAGAATTATATTGAACAGATAGCTGAACGGAAACGAACTTGTCACAGTCGCCAAATACAACAGCCGACCATCTCTGTCAAGCCGTCAATTAAAACTTCTAAGTTGAAGGACTGGCTTCTGTAATTGGATGGAGTTGGCCTCAGTGAAGAAAACCGGTACTCCGGTGGTTACAATGTCCTTCACCTCCGGAAAGCATTGCCGTCGTCAGCTGTCCTTCCCTGAAGAAAATGGGTACGGCGACGAACGCTTTCCTCGATTGTTGAGCTTCCTCCTTTCTCGGTACCATACACACTCTTCTGCACAGAATACAGAAATGACTTGCCCCGAGAATTACCTGCTTGGCTAGCTTCTCGTGCATCATCCTCATCAGCTTTCTTCAACCGTTTCCATCGTTGCTCTTCATGTACCTCAGCATCCATTAGCATCTCTCTCAATCTAGCAGCCCTTTCTTCTTCAGAAAGTTGAGGAGCCCTACCTCGATGCTTGTGCAAATCACTCCTAGGCGGCAGAGCACTAAACTTTGTGTCACTGGATTGATGAGACCTGCCATTATCGATTTCCTTGTCAGATTTTCCATTACGATGGTTGGAGCGATGATACTCCTCACGCTTGGATTGCTCATATCCTCTCTGGCATTGCTCATCATCCATTCTTCTATCTGATTTTTGTCTTACAGGACTGTCGTACTCTTTGTGCTTGGATTTCTCATAACTTCTCTGGGATCGCTCACCATCTTTTCTTCTGTCTGAGTTTTGTTTTACAGGGCTACCATAGTCCTCGTGCTTGGATTTCTCATATCCCCTCTGAGTTCGCTCAACATCGTTTTTGTCTGATTTTTGTCTTACGGAGCCATCGTGCTGCTGCTTCTCACAATCAAACTCCCTGTGAGGATGTCTGTGATGTCTAGTTCTGTCTTTGGAATCCTCGACAGAATCTAGATGTTCCTTCTTTTTGTACTTTGTCTTCCTTTTCCTTTCTCTCTCTTCACTGCTATCACTATCATCAGAATTGCTCTCTCTGTTTTTATGCTTTACTTTTCTTTTTCTTTTTCTATTGTCATGGCCATCACTTTCTGAGTCAGAGTAATGTTTGGAAGATCTCTTTTTATCTTTAGATTTTACCTTTCGACGCTCCCCATCATGAGATTCATCCTTATTCTTCTCTGATTTTGCCTAAAACAAGAGGTTTGCATGTCAGGAACTAGGAAGTTGTAAAGAAGTATTTATATGTATTGTAAACAATCAAATTTTCAAAAAAAAAAAAAAATCAAACACATCTACAGGTATATTAGGCCAAGAAGCTAGCTGATCCTCACTAATGACGCAAATTAGATTTAAAAAAAAAATTCTACAAACACGTAAACAAGTTGAACAGAGCCCAGGGGGCAGGGTGATCCTGCCTCCAGATAACAATAACCTAAATTGAGCTCACAGATAATGATACCACTTGTTTCTATTATTGTTAAAATAATCATAATCTCACTATCTCAGTATTAATCTCGATGTGTTACTGGCCACTAAACTATTGGACACATAACTATGTAACTATGTTCTTGAATCCGTAAATGCAAACTAATATAGGATAGGAAAAACTTCACCAAGAACATGCAGGCTTGAGAAGCTAGCAACCACATGGACACAAATGTTACATGTAACTGTCAAAGTACAAAGAAAGAGCAAAAAAAGAGAAGTGAAAAACTTACTAATTTACGAATCATAGCCATCTTTACAGGATTGTTCTTTATACGAGCCAAGGCTTCTTGCTCCCTTTGACGGATCATTAGAAGTGGATCTGTATGAAGCTTCCTCCAAGCATCGTTTGCAGATTGTGGTTTATCTTCAAATAAAGCTCCAGGGGCATCGGATTGCTGCAATTTTAAATGTTGTATTAAAAAAGTTTGATCAGAAACACCAGCATAGTTCAACAGAAGTGCAACGGGAAAAGGAGCTAGAAAGGCAACAATTAAATGTTAAGACAGCACCTAGACAGTTTGAGAGAAAAACTATGCACAATTAAAACTATCATGAAAAGAAATCAATAGTCAAACATCTGATGTGGTAAGTGGCAACTACTGGGAAGTTTCAAGTTTCAGCATAACACTCACCACAAAATAAATGAATGAAGCAAGTAAATGTAACAGAAAACTAACAGAAAGAATCACTTCTAAACAAGTGAAAAAAAGGCATAAGATCCAGTAGATAAAAACAGTCCACACTCTACACATGATGAAGCAATGTATTGAAAGAATGAAAATTTTCACATACTTACGAAAACCTCTATGTTCCTAGAATCCATTCAACTAGACTGACAACATAACCAAAAGAATGCAACAGCAGCACGGAATCCAGAAATACCAAATTCATAAGTTGAGTAGTTGACACCTAAATACATTTGAAAATTTTATTTTATAGGATAAACGGCAAGACAATTTAACTTTAAGTTCATCCTCGGCATCTTTGTAAAACACCATTAAATGAAAATTCCCATCCCTACAAACCTTACAATAGATACTACTTTCCCATTTCCCAAAACTCTGATGATGGCTTAATCAAATGCACATAAAAGTATAAAACTTCAGAACCTCACCAAATTTAGTATTATCATCGTTCGAACATACTCCAAATATGAATAGCATCTCAATAGTGCAAATTGTAAACTAACCAATGTTTGAATGTCCACCCCTCTCCTTACCTTCACCATGTCATCAATTATCAAAGTGTTTTGACAACTAAGATTGTATCATAATATTCAAACCAGGGACGGTAACACTTATTAAGCAGGTCAAACTCAGACCAGAACTCAGTGCATTGTGTAATCAATTCAAATCTTACAGTAATACGGTGCTCAAACAAACCACTAACAATAACAATATTCACACCAGAAAGTCTCAATGCCGCACCAAGAAACAAAAGCAAGTACTTTTTTAGCTCAATTATGCACACTCCAAACTTTCTCACTACATGTGTAACTCATACCACACAACTAAACCATATTTAATGGGTTCTCGTTATCTGCCACTATTTTGTTCAACCCCAAACCCGATTCACTGAATGCAGATATTTATTTCCTCCATTTTCTTAAACGGCACCATTTCTCCTCTTCATATAAAATTTTCGGGAGAAAAGTTCCCTTGTCAATTGAAAGTTTGCAACCTAGTACAACAGCATCTATACAACTACAGTAATAATCAATCAGCTTTGACACTTCTTCACTTCAAATGTATTAATTGAACATATAATGAACTGATAGTATACAGAATACAATGGAAAATAAAACCCTAAATTCATGCAACCTCAAACTAATAAACCACAATAAGCATGAAAGAACTAACCTTCGATGATGAGGGTTCAGATGCGGATGCTGATGCTGAAGCCAACACAGAAGCCGATGCTGATGCCGAATTTTCCGCAGTAGGAAAAGTTTCAAGTGCTTTAAAACCTTCAGAACTAGTTTTTCCAACTGCTAATCCAGAATCATACAAAAATTCCAATCTTTCCTGCCTCCTAACAACAATGAGAATAACAAAATGATCAAAAGGATTTGGTAAATTATAGTCATTAAAATTGAGCAATCAATTCAAATTAAATTTGTATAATGATTTCGCAAATCGGAAATCAGCAGAATCATAAGAAATCTAACCCTAACCCTAATTATCAACATAAACAAATACATCAAAAAATTGTAATATTTAAAATGATTTGGTAATTACGGTGCGATTCCAGCTTGTTCTTGCAGAAGGCGGAATTCATCGCGCTCACGTTCTTCATGAATCTGTTTGCGAAGCTCCTCTAACTTTCTTTGTTCAGCTTCATGTTTCTGCTCAGCTTTCCAAACGTTCTCAATGTTACGCAGACTTCCAGTATGCCATCCTTTCTTGTTCAGAAACTTTAACCCCATTGTTGCTGCTCAATTTCTTGATTTTTGAAACTCGATCTTTCTCTTCCTACTCTTGTTTTTTAAGAGTCGGGAGAAACAAGGAAAGGACGGACTAGGGGTTAGCGAGGGGGTGAACGAAGTGGAGACTCCGGACTTAGATGGATTCAAAACAAATTAGTAAGTAAATTATCTCATATTTTCCGGACAACCTTATTTGGGTTGACCCGATATTAAAATTGATTAACAATTACTTAAAAATCAACATGAACATAATAACTAATTTTGAATCAATCTAAAATATTTGACTTTAAATCGACCGAGTAACCTGAATGAACATCTGTAACTCCGCCACTTTATTTTGGTTGCGAAATGAATTTAAGAGCGCCTGTTTAGCAAATGGTTGTTAGTTGGTATTGTTGGTTGAAATAATGGGTTGGTTTGACCTGCTGAAAGAATTAGTTGATAAGTCAATCATTTCAACTAATTATTTAAGCTACTTGTTAACCAGATATTTGATAAAACTTTTGTTAATCGTGGGTAATTTGTTAGAAAAAAAAAGTAGACTAAAAGTCAAAAATCAATTAACAAAACTACTTAGCTTAAAAGTCATTTATTCAACAATTTTTAATTATTTGATCAATTAAAAAAATTAATAAAAAATAAAAGCTAATTGTCAAATACCAACTAAGACTAAGAGTACATTTGTTAGTTGTTAGCTTGTTGCCTGTTGCCTTCGTTTTAATTGGAGTAAGGGCGAAAATCTCCTACAATGAATTTTTTTTTAATGATTTTATTATAATAATATTGTTAGCATTTATAGTAAGTATTTACGACGTGTCCAATTGGTATTTTTACTAGTTTTAAATTACAAAATTAAGTTTTAATTAATACTTTAATTAGCTTCGTAATCAACAAAAAAAATTTCTCTCTTATTATATTTAATTTAAGTGTTTATTGATATGAAAAATTGAACATTAATATAAATTTTAAATTTAACTTGTAGATTAGAAGTTATAATCATAATCATAATCATAGCTAATACTATAAGATTTAAAAGATATATCAATCATTCGTTTGAAGATTAGCATGTGTCAAAAAGTTGTATTTATAATTTTTTTTTCATTGACGCAACCTCAAAATACCATTAGTTTAATGTCAATTAGCGTTTGATAGAGGATCTTACTCAAATATTTCTATTCAAATCAATCATATTAGGTTTTATAGTTTGTCTTTAAACTAAAAGTTCTTAATACAAATTTATCTTAATTAACCTTAATTTGGATTAAACTAATTCTTTTTAGTAACTTGAATTTGATATCCCTTACTCCAAATATTAACTATAACTAGCATATGGCAATAATCAATTCAAGTAGTGAATGATTCTACCTCAACAATCCAAGATGATCATGATATCCTATTTTCGACTTTTGGTAATATTTCCTCCCCTTACTCTATGCTCATGTAGACATATTTATAAAAATAACGATCAAAAAATAACCATAATGCTTTTCAAATATATTCATACATAGACTGATTTCAATTTTATTCACATCATTTTAGTTAATCCATCACTGTTATAAATAAAGATAATTTTCGGGATTTTAGGGGAGTACAAACTCCTTTTTTGGAGTACTCACTCTCGTAAGATTAGAAACTAGAAGTGGAGATTGAACAACAGGAGAGCGCACTACCCCTACTCCAAGGGCTTCTCATGGCTCCTCAGTTATTATCGTTTTTTATTTATTGTCCATTTTATCTATTTGATCATTATGTAGCGTTCTAATTCATATTATGTGCTTTGTAGCAATCTTTTCTTTGATTCTCCCCGTTAATTAAGATGAGTAATATGCATATTATTTTTTAATTTATTACTCTTAATATTTGAGATTCATGAGTTAGAAATTCATGACTATTGTTGGAGAAGCTCTATAAATCGAGCTTTCTTGCTCATTTTTACGCACACCTAGATTTTTCTCATATCTCATTTCTTCCGATGAACGAAATACACTCTATAAATGATGATGATGTTCACGTCTCATTTCTTATTTCTAATCTTAAACACATTGTTTTATTCGACTAAACTATCAAGTGATTACTCTAACCATTCTAAGTGCATACAAGAATTAGGGACATGGTTATACCAAGTACATTGTAGTTACTCACGGCATACATTTATAGGCAATGACTCATTTTCGAAGCACTAAAAGGCAAAATTTATCTTTGAATCTTTCTCTATTATTTGATTTTATTTATTTTGTGTAATTTTTCTATTTCGTTTATCTTTTGCTTTTGCTCAAGATTGTATTTTATTTTCACCATATTATTTATTGAACTTACGGTCCGTTTGATTAGTGATACTACATGGTGATAATAAAAATAATTTATAGTGTAAAATTTTATCAAAGTTTCATGTCATTCTCATGGTAATGAAATTTTGATCACAAAACAGTTTTTTTGTTTACAAATTTCTATTGCCACTTAATACTGCCTTTTCCAATAATAATGCATTGAACGGAATTTTATTAAGAAAACGACATAACTGAAGTTGGATAAGCATGACCATCAAGGTAGTCAAAAAAATTTTCAACTAAAATCACACTAATTTTCATTTTTATTACCACCGTTTATTAGCATCTAACATACAAACAAACATTTGTAAGACAATAGTCACTTCGTTTTGTGTCACACATCTTCACTTTGCACCAACACAAACAAAAACAATATTTTCCCCAACAAATCGAAGATAATAAATCCCCTCTTTTCGCTATTATTTTTTTTAAGAGAGATCCGTTGTACATCTTCCAACGGCTAGTTTTCTCCACTTCATCAATTCTCCCTTCAACTTTCACACTCTTTCTCCTTTGATTCCTCTTTCACCTTCAACAATTTCAAACCCCAAAACGGCAAAACCGCCCCCAATTTCTAGGGTTTTCAGTTCAATACACTTCAATCCACTCAAAAAATGAGTCCAACAATGGCGTCAGAAAATCCAAAGCCCGAAATTCCAACTCCAATGCCAACAAATCCTCCAAATTCTCGACGATCTCGACCTAGGGTTCGTGAAGTAAGCTCGAGGTTTATGTCACCTGTAGCAAAACCTCCTTCAACAATTCCATCAACACCTTCGGAATCTCACATTTCTCGGAATCACTCTCTCCGACGATCAAATACCGACTACCGGCCACCCCAATCGCGTTATGCTGATGAAAATCAACCCGATCGTATCAATCGGAACTCCGTTAGTCCTGTTCGAACCACATCGAAGCCTCGAGCTGCTGTGAAATTGTTTAAAGAAGGTTCAAGAACTGATACTCCGGTTCCAGTGGGTACGGTCCAGAGATTGGTTCGTAATCGGAGTTGGGATACAGCTGCTGCGAAATTGTTACAATCTGGTGGAATTGTGGCGAATGAGATTGATCGTGATATTGATGATGGTACGAATTCTGTTGATAGTGATTGTGAATCGGTGAAATCCGAACAGGTTAATCATTTTATTAATGGTAATAATTATAATAATAATAATAATGGTGGGAGAGGTTCGACGCCATGTTCAAAATCAATGGAGTTCTCTTTTTCGGCACATGAAGTGCCACAGACGGTTAAAGGTGGTCAGATGAATAAGGTGGCGCGTAGTCTTAATCTTCCTCCGATGCCTCCAACGATTGGGGGATGTTCGAGGGTGGAAGGAAAGAAAGTGGGGTTGAAGAAGGTTGGTTCGTGTCAGCAAGATGATGTTCATAGGTTTAAGTTGTTTCATAATCGTTATCTGCAATGGAGGTTTGCTAATGCCAAGGCTGAAGCTTGTTTGAAATCGCAGAAAATGCATAGTGAGGTTAGTTTTTAGTTATTTTTTTAATGAATTTTTGAAAGTAATTGTGTGAAAATTTCTTCATTTAAGTATGTAAGTGTTGTGTTAGTGGCATTTTTTTTTTGTGTGATGATTTTTCATGGTGAAATGAATTAGTTTTTAGTGATTTTAAGCTCGATAATGATCACTTCTGTAAATTTTGACAAGCTTGATTCTTTATGAATTTCAATTGTGGATGATCGAGTTTGAAGTATGATTGATGATTAAAGTAGCTTTTTGAATGATGTAACTAGTGGTGTATTTGTAGGCTATTGGTTAGTGATGATTTTTCCTGGTGAAATATTTAAGTGTTAGTACTTCCATATCTTTTGCAAACAAGGGGAATTCAAGCCTGAGTCATTTGAATAAAAACCTTATTAATGTTGAATTGTGTAACATATAACATTGAAGATTTTCGTAGCCTAGTTGGTTCATCATACATACATATGGGTCATTTGATTGAAAATTCTTATTAATATTGCATTGTGTAGCATATATCACATAAGATTGATTGCCGAGTTGGTTCAATACACTTACACATATGTTAGTGTTCAATGCACCCTATGCTTGTATCTTGTATTCACATTTGTTTGCAAAGGTAGAATTTAAGCATTAAGTGTTTTGCGGAGGTTTGAGAAAGTGGGAAATGAAATTTGAAAATTTTTACGAGCCACTAGATTAATGTTGTCGTGAGTTGGAGAATAACAACAAATGTCCTCCACATGGACTCTTCTCTACTTATTATCATCTCAATTTGTAAGTCTAACCCCTTCATATCCTTTTCCATTCTTGTCCTCTAAGTCATCTTTGGTCTTCCTTGCCCTCTTTTTAAGTCTCTCGAGCATCATCCTTACGGGTTCGCTATTACCTATTTTTGCACATGCTCAAACCATCTTAAGCAGTTCTCCTTTTATCTTTTCCTCGGTATTTGAGTTGGAGAAGTCTGATGAATTATGAAGTATGAGAATAGCTGGGATGTGTAATGGATAAATATAGAGGGTATAAGAATCAAAGAATAAATTATCTCCTACTTGGGATTAGGGATAGTGAGATGGAAAGAGAAGAATATGAATATTTATTCCGAGCACATATGCTGCATTTCCATTTTCCATATATGATGGAGCCATGGAGGTGTCATATAAGCATTAAACAATTTGTTTAGTCTCTGTGATCTCAGTTCTGTATTTTTAGTCCCTCTTCAATTACTCATATGAAACTACATTCTAGTCTCTATATGTAATTAAAGTTTGTAAATGCATGTGTGCTCTATTTTATTCTCATTATTTGTTTTAACTATTTTTTGTGCATTGCAGAAGCAGTTGTATTCATTGGTAGTAAAGATATCAGAATTGCTGGATTCTGTTAAAAGCAAACGTGTTGAACTTGCACTTTTGAAAGAAGCAAAAGCTCTGTCTGCGGTTCTTGATACGCAGGTGAGACTACTATTCCTACATGTTGATATATGCTTCTATGCATTAGTCTCTCAACTTATGTTATGGATGGATGGGGGCAGTATAGAGGACTTAGGCTTGACAATTGAATGGGACTGTATATATTTGTAATGAATTGTGGTGGCAAATGTGGTGATCGGAGAGTGCGATTTTTGCTTAGCTTAGGACAAAGGGGAGAAATAGCGACCCTTTGTTAGTAACTTAGTGTTGTTTTGTTCTTTCATGGGGAAAAGTCAATTAATTGGTTAGGGATGGAAATTGAAATTGCTAAGGAGTTTGAGATTTCTGGAAAAGTCAATTCATTGGTTAGCGACTCTTTGTTAGTAACAAGATGGAGAATCAAGGAGTCATTTCCCTTCTCTTTTTGGGATCATGCGATACTAAATAGTCCGTAAATTACAGGATTGAATATACTTTTATGAGTTGCAGTCCTTTTATGAAAATAGATGTTCTATTGTTATATGTCTATGATTGCTTTGGGCTTTTGTACTTGGTATAAATTAATTATTTTTCGATGTTCTCAAAATTTTCTGGTTAATGCTCTCAGATGCCTCGCTTGGACGAATGGTCTTCATTAGAGGAGGCTTACTCTTCTTCGTTGCTGGAATTAACTCAAGGTTTGCAAAATATATCATCTCGACTTCCACTCATAGGCAATGTAAAGGTAAGATATTTTCCATCTGCTTTACTCTATACCCCCTTTTGATGTACTCCACGTTCGTTTTCTACAATGTACAATCTGTCATCTTCACAGGCTGACGTAAAAGAGATAAATGAAGCAATGAATTCAGCTTTGAAGGTGGCCGAAAGCATCGGCTTGCAGGTCCAAGAATTTATGCCCAAGGTGAAGTCTTGTTTCCATTAACACTAAGTTTTGACAGGAGGAAACAAAGGGAAAGGAAGGGGAGGGAAATGGAGGGATTGCACATCCCTCATTTGGATACCAATAGGGGAAGGGAGGGACACGCAGGGAAGGGAATCGGAAGAACTAACACCTTCAAAATTTTAATAAAATAAATTCTTCGAACATAGGAAAGATTTGGAAGAAATACATGCCAATCTCTTCTCCCTGCCCCTCCCCTTCCTTTCCTTCCAAAAATGTTATTTAAACATAGTGTAAGGGTTATTATCTAGTTTATGATAAAGATAATTCAATATTGATTCCTATTACACTAGTGTACTCCACTCCAAGATTTGAACAACTTATAGTCTTGTGTTATTCAGATTCTTCCTTTCACCTCAACCTATACTCATGACAATTTTTTTTGACTATTTGATTATTTTGACATGAAGTAGTAAGTCCTAGTAACATAGCTTATAGAGTAATACACACGTTACTTTCAGAATTCACGCAACACCCCCAGGGATAAGTCAGTAGCCAGAATGAAACGCCGAATAAACAGATTGATCTCGATGCTTAACTGAGATTTGGTGGCAATCTATACAGGCCGAGCAAGTGGATGTTTTAGTTTCTGATTTAGCAAGAGTACACAACGGAGAAATTACACTTGTTCATGAGTGCGGTGATTTATTGTACAAGACACATACTTCACAGGTTATAACGAAATTACCCCCTTTCTTTCTTCATGTTGCTGCTTTAACAATCAGACATTAGGCCGTACTGATTTTTCGATTCACTTTGCAGATAGAGGAGTGCAGCCTAAGAGGGCAGCTAATGCAATTCCAGAAATGCAGTTTTAACCGATCACAAGAAGTTCAAACCTAACATGTTTTGCTTCACTCACACGCCAAATGTTTTGGTCAGTTCGATTAGTTGGCCTATCGATTGCATCTCAAGCCAAAACTGGAGTATGAGAGGTCAGGACGCGCCTTTTGTTCCCAACTGTATGTAACCATTCTTTCGTATTCTTTCGCTGCATCATGCCAAGAGAGCTTTTTTTGGAAGGGCGTCAAGCGATAGAATATGTGCAGTTTCAGAATAGTTGTACCAAATCTTGTACAGTGTATGCAATCATGTGATACCTCTAGAAAAATGAAGGTATGAATGAATAATGCCCTTGTGCCTTTCGCTTACATTCTCTCTATTAACTGAGACTGAACATTATGGTTGGGAATTTACCTTAGCCCCAAAGTGAATATGGGGCATTTGATTTTTCTATAATGAAATCTTGTTCCTTGAAGTAATAAACTATGAGAGTGGTTCCAAGTACTAGTAAAACGTATTGCCGTATTCTTTAGACTTTTGCCCCGTACGTATTTGTTGGAGAAACCAATTTTAAGTGATATTTATATAGGTTACGCGTAGTTGCGTGTTATTGAAATTCTCATCAATAATTTTGAGTTTAAATTGACTAAGTATATGTTTTGTCTAACTTAATAACTTGACTAAGTAAATAATCCATATGGTTATAATATAATACATTATAAATGATGAATAGATATATGAATGAGCGATAAAAGGATATGTATATAAACAGTAACTTAAAGATAGCACTCTTGAACTGTGATGAGTTATAGTGCATGAACATTGAAAGAGTTTTTGCTATAAATACTCCCAATCTGGATGAATAAAAGTATAAATCAATTTCAAATCTATTTAAAGATATTTTATTTATTATTTTCTTAATATATTTTAAATTCTAATCCCAAAACTTATTTCATATCTTTAATTTTAAAAAGTTATTTTAATTAAATAGGAATATATCTCTAAAAGTATTTATTTTTAGAAGATAGATACAATAGAGAGAATGGACACAAAATATAAAGGATTCTAATAATCATGGACCCAAATTCAGATTATCTAAGTTTCTAATCATACTTAAAAGTAATTACTAGTAATTAGTTTCATATTGTTAGTTAGCGTTTGGAATATTTGATATATGAAAAAAAAATTTAAAAGAAGATTTTTCATTGATATAAAAGTAGTTAAAATATCTATACGGAATTATATTAAATTCATCTCGATGTATAATATTAAATTCATCTCGATGTATAATATTTTTTTTAAAAAGTGAAAATTTTATTTATGCAATAACATACCACAAATTCTTGTGAGAGACAGTCTTTTTGAGAGACCATCTCTAATTGGCTCGGTCTATTATATATTTTTTAAAATATTAAAATTAGGCATTAAGAATACGGTAAGTAAGCATTAAGGATAATGTGAGTAGGTATTAAAGATACGATAAATAGACATTAATCTTTAATAGGCTGGACTTGAGATATGTCTCTTAAAGAGATGGTCTCTCAAGAGACTAGCTGATCATCACTAATTCTTAAATGAGACGGTCTTACAGTGAGACCATCTTTATTGGGCTGACCCAATATACATTTTTTGTCTTAAAATGATCACTTTATAAAGTGATCACTTATAATTTTAATATATTAATCACTTTTTATAGTCTTGGAGTAATTACTGATTTACTCATAATCTTAAAACGATTACTTATGATATTAAGTAATCAATTGAAGAAATGGACTATTATATGGATCCGTCTTATGGTGATACGGTCTCATGCAAGACAAGAGCTGATACATCATTTGTCAGCACAGTAAAAAAAACATATATGTTATGTAGGATAATTAGATTGTTTTTATTGGCTTTGGTTGATTTTTAGTTGTTCAAACAATTCAAAGAGTTTCGTTGAGGTTTGGTTTTGGTTTTTTGACCTAGTTTTCTTTAATAAAAGTCAACAACTAACAAATTATTATTATTATCAAACATCTTTTTAAAAGTCGGCTTAAAGAACTGATTTATCAGCCAATACTTTCTGTTGGCTTGACGAGCCAACAACTTTAACCAACTCTTTCAACCAACAATCGTTTGCCAAACAAATTCATTTTCGGATAAAGAGGTCAAAGAAGCAACATCATTGGGCATTCCGGTAGGTTGTGGATTTTCACATCACTTGTGGTTTAATTCACCCTTATCACTTGCTTTGTTCTCTAAGTGTGGGACCACCTGTGGAATACCATACATGTTATTTTGTCATATATATTACTTTATTTATTCTCTTATGAAGTATTATTATTAATAGTGACATGACATATTATAATAAAAAAATAAGTAAATTTTTTATATTGGTGATTTGAGATTTAGTTTAATTTCATATAGGTGTAAGTTTAAATTTTTGTGAAAATATTTTTATTAGCAAAAAATAATATTTAATAATTAATATTTTTATTTTTTTCTTATGTTAAATATTGGTTTCATACTCAAATTTTTTAACCTTTTTTCTTCTAAAATTAAAATGAATTACATGTTATTTTCTATTTTGTTTTAATTTTATTTATTTATTATTAAGAAATCTAATAAATTTAACATAACGTTCTTCCCGTTTACTTTTTGCACAATTTTTAATTTTTAAGAAATCTAACAAATGTAAATTTTTAATTTTTAACATAATGTTCTTCCCGTTTACTTTTTGCACAATTTGCAAAGTAAATTTTAAGCCTTAATATCTTCAAATACGCACCATAAAAAATTATAAAAAATATATAATAAAAGGAGTATATATTAAAAATCTAACGAGATCTCATATGAATATATTTTATCATCTATATATATCTTAAAAATCTTAATCAAATTTCCCATTCTAAAGTAGAATATTCTAAACGGAAAGAACATTAAGAAATGGAAGGAGTAACTAAATCTGTTAGATTTCTTAATAATAAATAATAAACTTAAAACAAAGTATATATTAAACGTCAATATTTAGTTATTATATCAATTAAACATAAAATAAAATAAAATGTCATTCATTTTAATTTTACAAGATAAAAGTTTAAAAATTTTGAGTATGAAACCCATATTTAACATAAGAAAAAACAAAAATATTAATTATTAAGTATTATTTTGGCTAATAAAAATATTTTCACAAAGTTTGAAATTAGAGATCACTTCTTTGTAATTATGAAAATCTCAGGACGCTTATGTGAAATTAAACTAAACTTCAGACCACCTATGTGAAATTTACTCTAAACAAATATTCTTATCAGTAAGAACCTAAAAAAAAAAAAGAAATGCTTGCAACTTGCTACATTATATAACGAAAATTAAAAAAAAATAACGAAGATATAAATTATAAATCTTCATTATCATTAGCTAATTCATAACATACAATTTCAACTAATTAAATACTAGTATTTAACGGTTTAACCACTCCGCTATTAAATTATACTAAATTGATTAACTATCAATTAATTATTTTACCAAATATTAACATTATGAAGCTCTATAGATTAGCTTCCATATAGTGCAACCGATAAAAACAAATAAACACAAGGATTGAATATTATATATGTCCACACATTAAGATCATTGTTGTAAAGGGCCCCCACTTTTTTTAAAAAAAAGATCATTATCACTTCAAAATGGGTCCTACTTTAATCCTATAAATATCTTTCCCGTTATCCACATCATTTTCTATATATTTTAAAACTAGATAGAAAAAACGTTAATTTTAGAAATTACTCTTAACTTATGTTTACAATAATATCTTTAAATTTACCTTATTATAATAGTTTGACAAAAAACTTTTAAAGGATGTAAGAAGGTCCAGAAATTAGAGTATATTATTTGTTGATTGTAGAAAAAAAAATAGCAATGGGAAATACCAACAAAATATTTGTTGATGTTTAAATATACGTAAAATAATTATACCTGCATTATTTTATGTTGTCATGTAGAGTTAACTTCAAATTATTTTTGAGAGTCAAACTTATCTCAGTTGAAGATTAAGTATCTTTTTAAGAAATATTTTGATTCGATTCTACCTAATCTACCTCTTTCGTCAACCTATTTTGTAATTAAAAATAAAATTGCAATTAATTTTAAATAAAAATAAGGCGTTGCTAATATTTTGTTATAATCTGATCAATTTAAAATTATCTATTAATTATTTAGTTAAGTTACTGAATTTTAATTCAACTTAACTTTAATAACAAATTTATATTTACAAAATTTCAGTTTTTAAAGGCAAATCAAGTACTTAATTATCTATTAATTTTTGTAATAAGAGTTCGATTTTCATTACAAAAGGATTAATTATCTTTTCTTTCTTCTCGGTAGTGATATTATAATATATCCTCAAAAAAAAAAATATTTAAATAATAAAATAGTATCAATAAATATACATTTTTGTTAATTTTTTTATGATTCTCATAATACTTCTATATTAAATGATTCCATAATAGGGATAAATAGAAAATGAAACAAACCTGATCATGTGATATTTTATGAGGACGAATCACTAGCCTTTCTTTTTGGCTGTTGCTACTCCCTCTAACTCGATCCGACCAATTTTGAGCTGCATTCAACAAAAGCATGAAGATATTATTATAACTCATCCCAAATTTCATTCATTTTATCGACATTTTTTCTTTAATTATATAAAAAGTCAAGATTATCATACTACAAATATCTACAAATTAAAGCATCTTCTATGTCGATCACTTTTGAGGATCAAAGACGACCCATTCCACTATATGTTCTATCCGTTCACCCATTTCACATACATATATTGAATCTAAAAGGTAATATAATTTATAAAATATTTAATTTTTGTACGTTTATATATATATATATATATATATAATTATATATAAATATATAAATATCTTAATTTACAATGAGAATATGTGTTTTAATGAATTCTTTTTATAAATTTGGTATAGATTATGAATGAATGTGACAAATACACGGAATTAATGTCTGTTTGTTTATATTTCCACTAATAATTAATTTGTATAATATTTTTTAAAAAAGTGAACATAGTGCAATTGAAAATACACAAAATTATTAGTATTAATTAGATCCCTTTTTGTTTAATAATATAGTGCACAACTAAAAAATAATTGATAGTACCCTTATGTCCCATTGATTAGCTACAAGCCTACAATGAGTAATTTTTTTTTATTGATTGTTATTTATCAAATAAGACAAAATATGTTAATGAAAGAATTACAGAAAATAATATTAAAAAGGAAATATGAAACAAAAGAGAACATAAGTATCGTCATTATATCCCGCTCATATATAAATCCGTAGAAAATATATATATATATATATATATATATATATATATATATATATATATATATATATATATATATATATAAATTAGAACTATACTCTAAATAAAATGAAGTTAAAAAAATAAATTATCTTAATGGTACATCAACATGGAATAAATGGGATCAAGTATGCAGAAAGAAAAAAAAAATTATTTGGTCGGAAAGGACCTAAAGTCTATTAATAATTCCTATGACAGATATTTAATTCTTTAAATTAATAAAAATACTAATTTAATTTTCTTTCTCTCTTGAATGAAAAGAATTATCCATAATTCTAAATCAATATTTATTTCAAAATCAAAATATCTTAGCCGTGGAATTGCCATAAATAGCCTAGCCGTGCAAGAATGAAAAATTAGTGTAATTTTGGTAGAAAAATCTCTTTGTCATCTTGATGGTCATGCTTGTTTAACTTCAATCATTTCATTTTCTTCATAAAATTAATTTTAATGCATTACCATTGGGAGAGGTGGTACTAGGTGGTAATGAAAATTTGTAAACAAAATTTTTTTTGAGATCAAAGCTTCATTACCATAGGAATAATATGAAACTTTTGATGAAACTTTATACTATAAATCATTCTCATTACTACTATTTAATACGACTAACCAAACGGACTGTAAATGTGATTATGGTCATGAAATTAAAAACCACAAATCATCATATCTACATTTTTTATATAATCATATACCAAATTCTTTTCATATATCATTTTTTCTTTGTCTAGTTTGTACTTTTATTTATATATTTTTTTAGATTTATTTGTTAATTATTGTTTAGGGTCAACTTTATGATTGATATAAGATGTAGGTTTGCGGGTACCTATAAAAAGCAACTTTTTTGAGGATTTTTCTAGAGTCGAAGAACTCTTTGCCATCTTTTTTATAGGTATATATTAACGACTTAACGTCCTTCGTTACTTCTCAAATCCTACTCATATTTCTTATTAGAGGGATAATAGTCTGAGTATGATAGATGATACACTAAATGCGTTATTTTTTATAACACATGATATTCACATTTATCTTTTTATTTTTAACATCAACAATATTTAACATCATTATGGTTAAGCAAAATATATTTTATGATAAATATAAAATAAATATAATTTATCATAAATATATATATATATATATATGAAAATTAATATTCAAATCAATTGGATATATTAAAAGAAAATTATAATAATAATTAAATTAAAAGTAAATAGTATAATTGAAAAAATTACCTGAATCAAGAGTAGACTCAGAAATATCAGGGACAAAACGGTCAAGCCTGGAATTTGTATGGTGTACAATATTATGATTGTTTCTAGTGTTTTGGTTGATGTTCTTCAACATATTGCGCACAAATCTTTTTTCCATTACTCTCAAGAAATCCGAATGCCTTTGGTTTGTCCATTTCATCAAATCACCATTATTACTATTATTGTTATTGCTACTACTGCTGCTACTACTATTATTATATTTATCATCGTCCTTTTCGTCGTTACATTTTGAAAATATTTTCAGATAGTCCATCTCGCGCCGGAAAATGATTTTCCGGTGAATGATAAGTGAAGTTGATGATATTTTAAAAAGTGTTTTTTTTTTCTTTGGTAATATTCTTTCTCTCTCTAATAACATAAGAAAATGATATGATGAATTGAATTTGGGGGTATAGTAATAATATTTATAAAGGGTGGAAGTATTTTTTAGTAGCACTTTTTTTTTTTTTTTTTTTTTTTTTTTTTTTTTTATATATGGTGGAACTTAGATGTTATGGGATTAGAAGCTAAGGATGAGGATATGAGATGAGAAAGTGTCAAAACTTATGGAAAAGAGTCATATTAATATCTAGATAAATAAATAGTAAATGGAGTATATCATAACTATGATCAAATTAATTATAAGCATCAATAATATTTAAATTAGGGTAACTAAGACTAATTGTACTCGAAAAATAAAATATAGATAGAGAGATTTTTTGAGAAAAGAACAAATAAAATTGTCTAAAATGGAAAATGAGAATATCAAATAGAAGTAAAGTTTTTTTTGCTTGTTTAAGAGATTAAATAATGCAGTAATCAAGAATTAAATCAGATTTTGTCAAATTAGAATTTGCAAGGTTTAATTTTTGTTGATTCACGTTTCAGTTACGGATCAAATGGAGTGATGTTCTATATTGAATCAATACCAAATCAAGATGAAATCAGTTTTGAATCAAACTTAGTTCGGGTTTATGTTGCATTAAGTCAATAGTAAGGTTTAAGTCCAAGTATTCTTCCAATTAAATCAAGTTCGATTAAACTCCGAATCGAATTATTTAATTTGAAGATATTAATAAAATTTATTCCAAATAATATGATATGTAGTAAATTCGAGAAATGTCAAACTTATTCTTATCACACATGTATATAAATTTTTTTGATATGGACACGGGTATAATTTTAGAGGCCAAAAAGAAAAAAAAAAAAAAATTGAGCCCACCATGCACCTAGCCAATGCCAAATTTTCGTTTAGTAGTGAATTTGGCCTCGTAACTCTTTTATTTTACAATATAGATTTTCTTTATTTTCCCTTAATTCAAAAAAATTAATATTTTCTAATTTCATTGTTATTGTCATATTTGATTTTATTATTCATCATTTATTTTTAAATTGTATTTTATTTTAAAATTTATAACTTAAAATTAATATAATCAAGTCAAATCTTTTTTTTTTACTTCGTTGCTATGTAAATTTTAATTATTAACATTAACTTTAATTTAATTTTTATAATTTTTGATCATAAATAATTTAAAATATTTAGAATTGTTAATGCAAATTCCATATGAGACATTATTAATGGAGTAGAACCTTTTCATTACTAAACAAAAGAAAATTTTAATATGGCAATTAACAAAAAATTAATGGGGGACATCGGACATGAATATTGAATGAGGGCCTAATATAAGTCTTTTAAGACAACATAATTCGTGAGTTAAAATAATTTATGAGTTAGATCAATTTTTTGTTAAAAAGTTTGAATAGCTACTAGCTAGCCTATTACTTTTGAATAACTAGATGTCAAAGTGTTGATCCTAAAAGATTGAGTTTGACTATAATGAAAACACCTTTAATGAAAAATATAAGCCAAAACCTACTCATGGAAGTGTTACTGCCACATCTATTTCTAATAAAATAAATGTAAGGTTTAACGACTAAGAAATAACTTAATAACTTTAAATCCAACAAAGGGTCTTACAACATAAGAAAAATATCTATGTCCATATAAAATTAAAACAACTTAAGGTAAAATTTAAACTGAATACGACTCTAATAAAAGCTATGTTTCTAGGTGATCCTCACGCAATCAATAACCTGCAACATAAGAATGCAAGAAAAACAAGGAAAAAACTCCCAAAATCAGGAAATTGAGTAATTCTAACTCCATCCCATAAAACGATTAAGTTTGAAAATGATTTAAGAAAATAAAATATAATCAAATTGAAATAATTTTAGAAAATAATATATAGCTGAGTTTAAAAAAAACAATTTGTGAAAACAATATATATAATATCACATAAACCAATCTATTAATTTGATACTTAATAATGACAAACACATAATCAAATTTTAATTTGAGGGAACGAGAACGCCAATAGGCCGAGGCTTTACCCCTATACCTACTTCATCAAGAGGTCGTCACCCCAATTAATTCAAGGCCAGCAGAGTAGTCTCAGGGAACCCTAATGTGCATACCCCTTCTACTTGGATTACAACAAATAGAAGGAAGACCAAACATCGTATCAAGTATCAGAAATAATAATACCTGTCGGCAGCAATACTAACCAAACAAGACAACCTGTTCATCACCCTTATACTTGGATCACAACAAATATAAGAGCTTCATTTCCCTCGTGTTACACTTTACGTGATTTAATATATTTTAATAATTAGTCGCGTGTACACAAACATATAATCAAACATACATTATACATTTTATTTTATGATCAGAGGTTTTCCCAAGAAAAATATATCTCAAGAATATTCAATTGCAATATTAATATCATAATATTTTTCTCTCAAATTCAATCGCATTCAAAATCATTATTAACATAATGATATAACTTTCATCCAAATAATAATATTATAAGTATTTCTCTTTCAAATTAAACCGTATCTAATTTCGTTATCAAATAACATATAAATTTTATCAAAGTAGTAATTATAAATTCAAGTTTGACAAAAATAATAGTAGATATAATTTGAGAATATATAAAATATAATATCATACAAAATAATGTCATATAAAATCATGCATTCTATTTAAACACATTAATTATCATTTAGCATATAATATTAATGGGATAGTCCTAATTAGATGGATATTGAGAATTACCTTGTCACGCGATCCTAGACAAACGTACGCTCCTAATAATCTTTGTCTACGAATTCGCTGTCTACACGATAAAATAATATATCTCAAATTAATACCCCGATCAACCCAATCGAAATAAATAAATTAAAAGACTCTCGATTTATATTTTATAATTTATTTAAAATGACAAATTTTAAAATGTAGTTAAAATTTTAAAGATTAGTAGTAATAGTTTTAAAAGAAAAGGACAAAGTTCAAATAATAAAAGTAAAGGTGCTTTAGAAAACTTAGAAAATTTGGTACTGGTTACCAATACCCACGGAAAGAAACAGGGGAAAGAAGAGAGAGGGGGAGAAAGGGAGAGAGAGAGAGAAAGAGGGAGAAGGAACACGGTGTCGGCCGGCGGTAGCCGCCGTCGCACGTCGGTGGTATCCCGGTGACCGCCGTATCACCGGAAAATTAAGGTCATAATTTTTTTTTTTCCATTTTTCAAATAAAAGATGGGTGTTTTTCACTTAATAGCATAAATTTTTTTGGGTTTTGAATAAAAAAAATTTCTAACAAATAGATGAAATTCATACCTTTAATATCAAAATCGTGCCTTTTCTTGATTAAATTTTAAGCAATTGGAAGATGGAGGAAGTAGTTTGTAGGAGAAAAAGGAAGTGTGAGTAATACTGTGAATGGACTAAGGGTAATTGGTTTAATTTATAGTGGGTAAATGAGGTTAGTTATAGGATTTAGAGGGAGAAGTGGGAAGTTATTTATTAATGGGGAGTTATTATTATTTTTTTTTAAATTTCTGAAATTTGTTTTTATAGATTTATTATTACTATTTTATTTATTATTATTATTAATTATTATTATTATTTTTATTTTAAAAAGCGGATGTTACATTTTCAATGGTCGTCCGCATAGATTTTCTTTTCTATTCATTTTGATTTTTCTAACATGTAATTCAAAGTCCTTTTTATCTCTTTCCACTCGTGCTCTCAAGGCCATCTTTGGTGTAATGTGCCCTCTTTTCAAGTCCCTTGAAATTCAACTTTTATCTTTCTTATCGGTTTGTTAATATCCCGTCTTTGATCAAGCCAAACCATCTTAAATAATTTTAATTATCATTTTCTCAATGCTTGGAACTCCTAATCCTTTTATTTATTTTCATTTTGAAAAATATCTCTCAAATTCGCAGTGTAGCACCGATCTAATTAATATTCGATAAAACTTTCTAATATGTTTTTAGTAAAAACACTTTGATTAGATATTTTTATATTTTATGGTTAAAAGAGTAACTAATAAGTAATAACCCTTTTAGTAAAAACACTTTGAATATATTTCAATTTTCATTCCACATATCATTTTTGGTATACAAAATCAACGTTAGATACAAATATCTTGTAAAGACACAGCAAGTCAAGAACCACTGTCAGATATTTTTCTATACTTCAGCAAGAAGAAAAATATCTTTGTTACTTTTATAAAAGGAGCAATTAATTAGGAGTACTATTATATTCTTAGTAATAATATTTTGCACCAAAAAAATGCACCTTTGTAATAATGCATAGGATATTTACATTTTTTATTTTTAACTTCTGATGATTATTATAATATATTGATCATTTATTCATTCACAGGATAAGATTTGTGTGATGTAGAACAGTAGATAACCAATTGTGAATTGTTCTAATGTACAAAATTACAAATTATATATTATTACAAATTCTCATATACATTTCCATTAGGCTAATTCAATATATACTTTTAATTATAATATATCTTTTCATATGAAAAGATATATTATAATTATAACTACAATAAGTATTTAAGCTTGTAATTGTAATTATAATATATCTTTTCAATTTATATGAGATTGTAAATGGTTACTTTAAAATTATAATTGATTATTTTGAAGTTGTAAGTAATTACTTTAAGATTATAAAAATCCACTTTAAGGTTATAATTGGTCATTTTAAGATTGTAAGTAATAATTTTTTTTTGAAAGAAAAAAAAATTTATTACTTACAATCTTAAAATGACCAATTACAACCTTAAAATGAATTTTTATAAGGAAAAATTACCCTGAATAATACGACCTTTCACTAATTTCCCTACAATAACACGAACTTTTAATTAACCTTGAATAATACGAAGTTTAATCTCTTTTTTCCGTGAATATCCTTTTTTACCTATAACCGGCTAATTGGAGGTGTTTATTATTTTTTTTTGAGAAAATTAATTATTCTTTAGTCTTTACTGATTTATTGAATGAACTCACTACTCCCAAAACTTGCTTCTTCTCTCTCCTTCATGCTCTACACCATTAACTCAGGAAATCATTGCCCCAAGCTTCGAAGACAGCAATTGAAGAAGACAACAATACTCAAGCTTAATCAAGCTACATAACCGCATACGATGGTTAGTTTATTCTTCTCACTTGCATTATTTATCCCTAAATTTTGTTTACTCGGAAAAATTAGGGTTTTAAAATAGACAATATTTTCCATTTGTTGATTTACTTGTTCAATTTCGGTTTCTTTACACTGTTACTTGTTCAAATTCGTTTTCATTTAAACATGGATTTAATTTTGTTTTTTTGCTTGGTTTTAGGCTAATCTTAGTGATTCAACTACATTGAAGTTTTGGTATGATGGGGTATTTAAAAATGGAGTTGTGGGGTTAGAGTATCTTTGTGGGATGTGTAAAACCATCTCTTTAGACCCAGATAAGTTGTCTTTTTTGAGTTAAAAGGAACTGTAAAGGAAGATTTTGGGGTAGATTATGAGTTTTCTCTTTGGTATCATCTAACTAATGCTTTAAGCTTTGAGGAAGGATTAAAAAGGCTTACTGATGATATTTGTATGGGGGAAATGTCTAAGATTGCTGTTGAAAATAGAGCATTATCTGTATATGTAATTAATGATAAGGATGATGCGAAGTTGATTCTAGAAATATCGAAAAATATTAGTAAAAGCAGTAAAGTTTGGTATACTGTTGTGAATAGAAAAAAGTTAACCCCCAAGAGAGCATCTAAGGCAAAAGATTCCCTTAGTGAAAGCTCTAGTCCCCACAACATCAATATAAAACCAAACAACCCACCCCAAAGTGACATATTTGTTGAAGTGGGAAACCAGTACAAACCTATTCACACCACAAACTTATCTTCAAAATCAGATCTAGTCACTGAATCTAAATTTAACCAACTTCAACATGATTTTCTGAAGATGAGCTAAAGCTTGGTAATAGTGTTAAGGTAAGTGAAGAAGATGGATCTGAGGAGGATGATTCACAAGATGTTGATTATGAGTTATCACTTGATGAGGAAGGTGAGGATGAGATATCAGAAGAGCTTATCCAAAGTCAAGATGTTGATCATGAGTTATCACATGATGAGGAAGGTGAGTGTAATAAAACTGAGGTGTTCTCTGAATATGATAACAGTGATGATGAAGTTGATGATGCTACTGTAGTTCATGGTAGGACTGATTTTAGGAGGTTCAAATGGATTGTTGGACAAGTTTTTGGCATCCCAGTTGAATTTAAGGAGGTAATGAAATATGCAGTTCATTAGGGAAGAAATGTGAAGTTTTGTTTGAGTGGCAAGGCTAGATTGAATAAGCTTGGTATAAGATGTATTGAAGGTTGTCCCTTCAAGCTCTATGCTAGTTGGGATAAAACACGAGCTTCCTTTGTTGTCAAGAAAGTTAATGATGTACACACTTGTCAAAGAAATATGGATTCAAATTTTCAATTCAAAGCTTCTTGGTGTGCAGATCAGTTATCAGTTACTTGATTTATTCAAGTCAATGCCACACATTCCTTCTGCAGAACTAGTTGATATTGTTAGGAAACAATTTCAAATGATCATTAGTAGGGGATTTGCTTACAAGATTAAGTATGTTGCACATAAGAGGTTACATGGATCCATGAAACAACATTATCTTAAGCGCATGAGCTATGTCGGGGTTTTAGAACAAAGTAACCCTAATAGCCACTTTGGTGTTGTTACTGATGTAAGCACAAATCCACCCACATTTCAGAGACTCTTTGTTTGCTTTGAAGGGGTCAAAGATGGTTGGGTAGGTAGGTGTAAGAAAATATTATGCATTAGTGGTTGTTTTCTAAAAACATTCTTGGGAGAACTGCTATTAAGTACAGTTGGGAGAGACCCTAATGAACAAATGTATCCATTGGCTTAGGCTGTTGTTGAGGGAGAAAACAATGAGTCATGGCAATGGTTCATTTCTAAATTGAAAAAATGCGTACCTCATGATGATAGAAAAGAATGGATAGTTATTTCAGATGAACACCAGGTAAACGCACTCACCTTTTATTATTTATGCATTTAGCACATTATGTACTGGAATATACTGTATTATGCACACTTAGCACATTATGCATTGGATTATGCACACTTAGCACATTATGTACTAGAATATACTGGAATATACTGATATTAATGATATTATGGTAGTGTACTTCAGTATACTTCAATTTACTGTTATATGGCTACTGTCATATGGTTGCATGAAGGTGAACTGAATTGTTAGGTGCAAATTCTATCATGTTAATTTATAATAGTGTGAATGAATCACTTTTGTCAAAAGAAAGCACAAACTGGTAGTATACTTCAGTAAACATATAGAATCTGATTTAGCTGATTATATGGCTATTGTTTACTTCAGTATACTTCAGTAAACATATGGGTATTGAATCTGATTATATGGCTACTGTTTATATGGCTACTAAATGGTATTGAATCTGATTTAGCTTTTCTTTTTCAAAAGCTTAAAAATTTGGTAGATGTGGCTACTGTCAATTTAGAATGTTATTCCTAATTATTTATGCACATTTAATACACTTACCTATTGTACAGAGCATTTTGAGGGCTGTCCAACTTGAGCTTCCAAAAGCAGAACATCAGCATTGTGCTAGGCACATCTACGCAAATTGGAACAAGTCATTCAAAGGGGAAGAGATGAAATTAATGTTTTGGAGATGTGTTAAAGCATACAACTTGGCAGATTTTGAGGAAGCAATTAATGAGATGGAGAATGTAAATCCGGTTGTTGTTGATGCCTTCAAGAAATGTGGTCCACAATTGTTTTGTAGGTCTTTTGTCAAACTAGAAGGAAAGTGTGATGTTATTTTGAGCAATATGGCCGAAACTTTCAACTACATTATGAATGCAAGATCACATCACTTATTAGATATGCTTGAAGAAATAAGATCAATGCTAATGAGAGGAGGGCTAGTAAAAAGGAAGAGGCATTGATAAAGTGGAAGGGTTTGTTATGTCCAAAAGTACAAATATGGTGTTGCATCCATTTTTTACTTGCATAAAGAGATTGAGTCTTACGTTGATAAGTGCTATGCTAAAGAGACTTATTAGAGAGCCTATGAAGGAAACATCAATCCTTGCGTTGGGGAGAGACATTGGCCAAAAATTGACAAACCTATTGATTCTCCTCCAATAAAGATTGGTCCTGGTAGACCACGGAAAAACAGAGTCAAGAGTCCGCATGAAGATCCTAAAAACCAGGGAAGCTCTCAAGACATGACCTTCAAATGACATATGGCATTTGCAATAAGGTTGGACATAACAAAAGGAAGTGTCCGGAGAAGGATAAAGCAGTTGAGCAACCACCTCCATTGAAGAGAAGTAGAGGAAGACCAAAAAAGATTGTTGATGTAGTAACCACTAAACCAAAGTTATCCCATCACAACATGTCTGCACAACCTTGTTCTTTAGGCAAAGGCAATAGGATAATTAGAATAGGAGAAGGGAGTAGAGGGGGTAAGACCGGAAGTGCAAGCCGAAGGAGTGGTGTAACTATTGCTCAAAGGGGAAAGCCAAAGAAGAACCCTCCTGAAATAGTATCAACCCAAGCATCGATAAAAGAAGAATTAATGCTGCAAGACTTAGTGTCATTTTGATTATTATGGTGTAATTTATGGCTTAGAACATTGTTCAAGCATTTTGCGTTTTGGAAAACAATTTAGTAGTTGTAGATGTAATTTATGCTTATCTATGTATGTAATGGTAACATTTTGGCTATAACATGTATATGATTGAAGCTAAAAATCTTGATAAGAAGAAACCTTGTTTCCATTTTTCATTAGATTGAAATGAAGTTCCATTACATGATCAAATTCTTATACCTAACTTTACATAAATAAGAACAATCCAAAGAAAACCCAAGACGTAACAAGTACAAAAATTAATGCTTGTTGTGCATTTACATGTTTAACAACTTCCAATTTCAAAATAGTTCACTTTCCTTCAATTTTTCATTCTTGGCCTTCAATTTCCTTATTTTATCAATCAACATAGTTTTCTCTTCTTCCAAACAAGCTGAAATTTCACATGAATACTCTACATCTTTCTCCCACTTAAAAAATTTACAATCTTGTACCTACATATCAAACCAAATCATGAAACCCTAATTGAAAAAAATAAAAATTTCCATAAAAAAAATAAAGCTTTAGAAGAATGAATACTTACGGGCCAAAATGTATATCCATAAAACCTCTCACCAACTCTTATTTGTTTTTTGGCAACTTGTAATTTAGCAATAACACCATGTTTACATAAAGAAATTTTTTTGCAGTTGATGTTCTAGATTGAGATGATGATGAAGGAAAATACATCTTCAACATTAAATTATTTTACCTTTGAAAATGAAAAGGAGAAAGAATGAGAAGTAATTAGAAGAAGTAAAAAAATGGAAGAACAAAGCAAGAAATTAGAAAGAGGTAGAAGAAATTGATAGAAGTAAAAAAATGGAAGTATAAGTAAGAAAAGAAGTAAAAAGAATCTGCAAAAATGGAAGGGATGAAGTTCTGATTCAAACAGTCACATTTCACCTATTCAACCGATCACAAACCGGTAAGGTATACTAGCGGAAAAATGAGATTAAACTTCATATTACTCAAGGTTAATTGAAAGTTCGTATTATTGTAGGGAAATCAGTGAAAGATCGTATTATTCAGGATAATTTTTCCTTTTTATAATCTTAAAGTGATTACTTACAACTTTAAAATAATCAATTATAACTTTAAAGTAACCATTTACAATCTCATATAAGATGAAAAGATATATTGTAATTACAATTACAATAAGTATTGCTTAAATAAAATTTGCTTACATCATCCACTTAAAAAAAATCATAGTTCACACTCATCTCAAAAAAATTTCCAATTCAATAATTTAATATGTTGATGTCATCATTAAATATTTAAAAATAGTATATTTCATTTTATAAAAAATTAAAATAATTTTACATTTAATACCTTTTTTAAGACTGCAGTTTTGACTAACAAATAATATAAAAATTCTATTTTCATCATTTTTATTATATCAGACTAAATTATTAACATCGTATTGCATTTGTATAAATCAAGTTCATGAATAAGTTGAAAAAATAAAAATATTACACTAATAAATACTCTATGCAAAAAAATTTACTATGTCAAAGAAATGAATCTCAATGCGAACTTGTTATTAATATAAAGTTGCATTTGATGTTAGCTACTAATATTATGTCAAAATAATTTTATAATTTGTTAGTTTGATCACTAACTATATAAGGCTAATATTGCGTACACACTACAACATATTTAACTTTTTGCGACATTAAATTTAGTGACATTAAAAAAATGCCACTGATTTATATTTTTTGTGTGATAATTGTTAGTTTTAATTTTAAGTTCCACAATAAAGTGATTTTATGACACTTTATTTGGCCTTTAGTGACATATGTAATTATTACTATAGTATCAGTCTATAGTGACATTTATGAGAAATGTCACTAGATACTATGTCGCGAAAAGCTTATTAGTATGATTTTGTATTATACTGCTAAAAAGTCTAATAAATGTCACTAAATCTAATATATATACTATTAAAAATTTAAATAGTGACATTTAAATTAAATATCCCTAAATATATCTCATTAGAAGCAAATTATGTTATAGTGACATTCAACCTTAAATTTCACTTTAAATAAAAACCACTTAATATATAGCGCTAGAATAATAAAATTCATTTTGTTAATCGGATAATAATAAGTATATTTTAGTGTGTTTCCATCCTCACTTTTGATCGGTTCCTTGTTTTGTTCCTTTGTAGAATCTCATAAACATTTTTGTAGGATCTCTCCAAGAGGACCATGAGCTCCCATTTAAGTTTTTATTCCGGATCTTTGTATATATAGGACATATAATATTTTTTTTAATAAGTAAAGTTCTTGATCGGTATGGACTTTTATACTAATAATTATAATTTTTTCCATTTTATTCAAGTCAAATAAATTTTAATTCTCAAAATATAAAGTCTTTAAAATGAATAATTATGTTCTGGCCTGGTGTTATTTAATTTAAATTATTTGTAAATTCATCAGTCCTACTATTCAATCTTATATGCACAAAAATATTTTCAAATAGAATCTCGACCCTGAATTATAATAAAGTTATCAATAAAATAATTTAATTGAATTTTTTGATTGAGAAAAACTTGAAGAGATATTTTTAGGCAGACATGAAACCTTTCCAATTCATTCACATCACCTTTGTTGCTATCAATGTCATGATCCAAAATACTAACAGTGTTTTTTTTTTATTGTAGTAGAAAAAGTAGAAAACAAAAGCTCCAAATAAAAAGTTTCTCCAACTCTAGTACTCATCGATGATGCCAAATTATTATCTATTTATCTCAAAATAAATTTCCCTTATTATTTATATTTTAGTATGTTTTGATAAATTTAAGTTTTATTTTTGGATATGATTTTTTACTCTATATTTTTTATATTAATTTAAAATACTCTATTAATTTAACCTAATATATTTTTAATTTCTTAATATTTATGTTACTCTCTCATTGCTTAAAGAAGTTTTCACAAGAAATATTCATATAAATTTAAAAATAGAATCTTTTAAATGACGGATATATTATTTTATTGAATAATAAATTTGATGGAGGAAAAACAAAATCCAAAAACTTATAAACATATTTTTAAAAGTGGGTGAAAAAAATATGTGGATTGCATATTAAAAATATTTTATATAGTTAATAAAAAACATATGAAGACATAAACAATATAAAAATATTAAAATAAAGTTAATAAAAGATGAAAACATAACATTATTAAAATATTAAAATAAAAATAAACAAAGTTAATTTAACCAAAATTTATAGTATAAATAAATAATAATAATAATAAAAATAAAATAAATTAACTGACAAATAAAAGTAACTTTAACGGATAGAGTTATATGACACTATTGACTGATATAGAAAGTAGGTTCTAGATCTACATCTTCTAGCACATTCCTATTTTATCCTATCAATTTAAAATCAGTGGAATATTTTTCTAGAAGATGAAAATATCTTTTTGTGGGCCTCTTTAATACGCTCATCCATGTATTAATTAACACGTACACACTACAAACATTTTTTAATTGGAAATTCAAAAAAAAATCTACAATCCTTTCTTTATTCCAAACAAATTGTGTCAAGTACTTCCTCTGTTCCTTTTAGTTGCAACATTAGGATTTTTTATGTAGATCAATGCACTAATTCTATTCTTAATATCTTTAATTATGTATAATAAAACATTATTAAAACTTGATATTAATAATCTTTACACCGAGACGAATCAAACAAGATTCCACTTGACTATATTTTAACTAATAGATTAAAATTAATCACAGATTAAGGAAGCTAAGTGAATAGTGTATATACTTCTAATGTTGCAAGTAAATTGAAACGAAGGTAGTATAAATGTAGTAAAGATATGTAATGCGACTATGTGAGTAAATGTGGTGAAAAGATAGTATTTAATAAGAAGATAAAAAATAATATGATGATATGAAAATATTAGTTAATTTATTTTTTCTGTGTAATAGATTTAAAGCAAAAAAAATTATGGGGTTTTTAAGAACTTGACAATAAATGAAAAGTGAGAATAAATTGTATGCATGAAACTAAAGAGATTCAAAATGTATGAATGTGATCAAAGAAACTAGTAAATTGTTGTTCAAAAACAAAAATAATGCAATAAATGAGATGAACCAAAATAACAATTGATGCTTAAATAAGACAGAGAGAGTACTATAGATGAGAACTAAAAAAAATGTAGGTCATCATCATCATTAAACCTCGTAGATCTTGATCATATAAACTATAATCAGGATCCATGCAGGAAAGGAAGATGGGCAACCCATACTTATAAAAGAGGATGTCGCCGAAGAGTTTTCTGTGTCCAGAAAGTTCCTCAAAAAAAATGTGTTTGCTTATTTTATTAAGGAAAAAGTGTAAAAGTACCTAATAAATTTTTGGAAGGGATTTTGCCTCTCAATCCCACTAGGAAAACTATATTTACCTTCAAAGTAAATGAATGATTCATCCATTTCTTTTTCTATATTAGTTTGTTTATATTTTTGACATTGCTTTAAACAGTGATATGTAGTAAGAATATTTATTTAGAATTTTTTACTTATATTTAATTATACTTTCTTATATTTAATTTATCAGTCTCATATCATTTACTTTTTTACTTTTGTTAAGGTAATATTTTAACTCTTAATATCTCTAATTATGTTTAATTAAAAAATTATAAAAATTTAATATTAATAATCCTTTGAGACGAATCGAAAAAGATCTCGCTCGATTATATTTTAACTTATAGATTGAGAATAAAATATATATTAAGACAGATAAGTGAATATTAATCCATTAATAAATGAAACTAATAGGAAGAATAGGAGGGATTAAGATAAATTGTAAAAAAAAATTAAATAAATTTTGATTTTATGACTTTACCGATTTATTTTAATCCATAGAAAATTCAATTCTCCCTTAATTTCAAATTTACTCCACGACAAGCATCATAAAATGTTTTGAGCCTAAAATAGAGTGGTTATTTAAGCTGACCGAGCCTAAAATTTTCCGATTCGATATTTAAAAAAAAAACAAATCAAAGGAAGTTTCTGGAAAGAAGTAGCGCAACTTCTCCTTTCCTTGCTTAGCAATATCTTTATATTCTCTTTCCTCTTCTTCTCAAAGTTTTGGTTCTTTTTAAATCAATTTCCATTTTCAGATCTTCGTTTTTTTCTACATCCTTCCATTTCAGGTCAAATTTCTCTCTCTTTACTTTCAAAAACTTTATGCTATATTCTCTGATTCTTTAATTTTCACAATTACATTACTGGAGAAGAAAATTTCCGATTCTTTCCTGCCCTCCGGCGATGATTTCACCGTCCAGAGAAGAAAATGTTGCCGGAGGTGAGTCTCAACGGTCAGTTCCGACGCCATTTTTAACGAAAACTTATCAATTAGTTGAGGATCCTACAATTAACGATGTAATCTCATGGAATGATGATGGATCTACTTTCATCGTTTGGAATACTACAGTTTTCGCTCGCGATTTACTTCCCCGCTATTTCAAACACAATAACTTCTCGTCCTTTGTTCGTCAGCTTAATACTTATGTAAGCAATAAATATCATGATCAAGTTCATTATTGAATTGAATCTTCATTGTTCAATAAAAGTAATTGAGCTTTTTCGTTAAATTTTTGCATTTTTTAGGGCTTTCGGAAGGTAGTTCCGGATAGATGGGAGTTCGCAAACGAATCGTTTCGACGAGGGGAAAAACAGCTCCTCTGTGAAATCCAACGGCGTAAAACAGCAGCGATTGCAGCACCGGCGACACCGGAAGCGCAACAACGGCAGATTTCTCGGGGAGATTCATGTGAGGAACAGGTAATATCAAATTCACCACCATTAGGAATTCCGACGACAATTTACAGTAACAACGCCGTCGATAATTGTATCAACAGCAATACGAAGGAAGATTTAATGGACGAATACTCGAGATTAAAAAGACAAAATATGGAGCTAAACAGAGAATTAAAGAATATGAAGTCATTATGTAACAATATATTTGCATTGATGACGAATTTTGCTACATCTCAAGGAAATATTACAGCTACAAGTAGTAGCAGTAATTGTATAAAACAGGCGTTGAATTTGTTGCCACATATGGATGTTGAGTGTGCGGTGACGGTCACAGCCGGTGAGGGTAGCGGAAGTGAGAGTCCTATGATTTTTGGGGTACCAATTGGTTTAAAGAGGGTTAGAGAAGAAGGGAGTGATGAAGATGTGGTGAAGGTGCAGGATAATATGATGGAGACTGATTGTGAGCTTAAATGTCAGCCGTGTAATGTTTCAGGTCTGATTGATGTCTGATTATCATGATGATCAGATACTCTTTGGTTGAATAGCGTGACCGAAATAGTAATAGCCTATAGCCTATAGGGTATGTAATGGAATTTTGTTAAGATTATTAATTATCATTAATCAAATCGTAGACTTGTAGTGTTAGAGAGGGGAGAATTTCGTAATTTGAATAGAAGACAAGTGATCTAGTCATGAACTCATGTCACTTGTTCGATCAAGAATGCTCTTTTGCTTCCAATTTCACCCCTGGTTTGTAAGGTTAATTACAGTGAGATGATGTTGTTTAGTGTAAAATTAATGGGCCTCTAATGGGCTATTGAGCCTGTATTTTTAAAATAAAGCGGGGCTTGTGATAATGATCTGTTAGGATTTCAGTTTATAATGTAGTAAAACTTAAAAGGTTATATTTTTCTCTAATAAAATTTAGAAGTTAGGAGAGTCGTAGTGTTATAGTTTATAGAGATAAAAGAAGTTTGTTGCTTTATGTTCTTTGAAGTTATATTTTTCTCTAATAAAATTTAGAAGTTAGCATAATTGTAGTGTTATAGCTTATAGAGGTAAAAGAAGTTTGTTGCTTTATGTTCTCTCTACCATTTGAAATAGCACTATTTGTTGAAAATACTTTATATGTGAGATAAGATTTCACATCGATAATTGTTGTCTTGTATATATATTAGGTGAGGTAATCCTCCTACTACCATATGGTTTAGGGAGACAATGATCCTCATCAAGTGTATGTGTAAGTCAACGCTCTTGACCTGTAGGTTTGTGGGCTCAAGCCTACGAGTGTCCCGTGTCCACACGAATGGAAGACGGTAATATTATGTGACAAATACCGAGTTAAATAGTTTCATGTGTATGTATTTATTCTCTTTTATCATTGTTAATTATGTCTTTGATGGAGCTACAATGTGAGAATTAGCACAATGTGAGATCTACAATGGACCACCATTAAACCACTCCTCGTCTTTGGTACATGAAATGGCTCATTGGGTAAGACAGTGAAGTGCATTGTCTACATGATTACACTCAGAAAATAGAAATAAATTGAAATGGAGCTACCCTTGTGAGAGCACATTTAAAAATCTTCTTTGGCATCCCCTTCTATTATCAATTCTTTCCTTCGTGGGACTTAGATAATTCTATTGCCTAATCTACAACTCGAATATCACCCGTTTCAACCTTATCAATGTTCCACACTTCTTTTGAACTAGCAAACACCACTCAACCCTGATTGTTTCTCAACTACCACACCCAAGCCTGCCTAATCTTTTGCATCTTGCCTAGATTGCCTTTACTCACGTTCCTCCTAACACCTCTTTCCGACAATGATTTATTCCACCCATTTATTTTCTGTTGTATTCATCAAATATGTTAATAAAAACTTGGAAAAATTAATGCTATTTTAATGAGACTGAGAGGGGTTAATGGAGTTTTCCTTTTATCTTTAGGATAAAAATTTGATTTTCACATCCTACAAGTTAGAAGAATTCTTTTCTTCAATACCAGTTGAGAATCTTCAGCCTATACTTAAAAAAAAAAAGAAATTGAGGGAGTATTATGAAGAGTTTTAAGTTATTGTATGTAGACGAAAAAAATGAGATTACATGGGCAATTAAAAAATACCTACTCAAACCATTAATTTTGCAATATTTACTTTTAAACCTCTCACATAGCATTACATAATGCTATAATCTTAAATGCGACATATGAGTAAGTGTTTTTTTCAAAAATAAATCTTAAATCAAGTTGTAGAAAATTTTAATTTTCAAAAACAACTGTCTTGTTTCAAATCTCAGATTAGATAGCTATTTTCCATTAATAATATCGAATAAGAGAAAATATGGTCAAAAACTCAAGTAAAGTTTTATTGAGAAAAACAAACAAATACTCCTTATAATTTTTTTGCTACGAATCTACGATAGCATTGTCATATATACTACTTATTTTGTTTATCTGTATAATTTACTTTTTATTTATCTATAATTAGTTATACAACAATTGAAGAATTAACTTTGACTCGCGTTTACATTTTTTAAATTTTTATAAAATTTTCTAGTTCATCTAGTAGAAATGGGCGAATATATGCAACTCTTTTTCATAGAAATGTTGCCTAGGCCATAGTGCTTCGGTTATGGGTTATGGGCCTTAAGGCATCCTAAGTCCTAAACAGTTATTGAATGGACTTCGTGGTGGGAAATGAATAAATGTCATTGTCTTTATTTATAATGGATTGAACTGTAATTTTTATTTATCATATGATAGCTTAAGATTAAGAAAATAAGCAGTAGGTTTTAGTTTTAATTATAAGTCAAAATATAGGAATTATAATAATACGGAGTCATATTATATATTTATATGTAATTTGAAAATGCTTATGCATGTTTGAGGTTGCGAATTGACAGATATATAAATGGAGTTTTTGTTGTTGAGCTTAATAATATGAACATTTGGGAAGCTTTAAAACGATGGTATCCCTAAATCATATAACTATTTGTAATTTTGTATTATAACTATTCATGTGTGAGTTGTAATTATTGACGTTCGTTATATTATGATTTAAGATGTTTTATTTTATACTCTTATCAGAGGTGATTTTAAATACTCTATGTAAGATATTCAAATTATAACTTATATTACATATATTTTAATTTAATCATTTATTTTCATACCATAATTTTTAGAATATATATAATAAATCAAATAAAAAAATTATTATATATTTTTAGCTGGCTATTAATTCTCACGTCAATTTTTGTTTCAAATATCGTACAAAAGTTAACCTATTGGCTAGCAATATATAATTGATTTGCACCAAAATTTTAAAATCCTATTGGCTATTGCTCGGTCGGTCATATTGACATCAAATTACTATGCTACAATTTATTCTTTATTCTCTAAGTGCTCTTTGACGCTTTAGCTATTGCATTAACTTACTTTGCCTAAAGATTTGTCTTTTATTCTTGGATTATCACATCACTTTTCTAGAGGTCTTTGTTTAGCTTTTCAAAAGTGATTCTAATCTTATAAGGTTATGTTAATTGGACAATTTCTTAGAAGTTTGGTAACCCTTTTGGCTATCAACTCATAAAAAATTACCCTTCATTATTTCCTTCCACACCATTAACAATGTTTAGTAAATGATTGTTAATTGTTAGGTTTTTTAGTTGATTTATTTGATTAATTAAAAGTTTAAAGTTTTGACTTTTTATTGTTGGCGATAGCTGAATAAATTATATGTTTAAGGAGATATTTGGTAAAATTATATATTAATTGTTGGTTGTTGATTAGAGGAAAAAGTGGGTTAATAAGTCAAAAACTAATGAAAAAAGCCAACCAAGTTAGTTTAAAAGTCATTTACTAAATACTTTTTTGACTTTTTGATCAATTAAAACTCAAAAGCCAATTAAAAAATCAACTTAAAAGTTATTTACTAAACACACCCTGTAATTGAATTATATTAAATGGAATTAAATCAAACTCAAATAAATGTAATTGAAATGAAATGAAATATTTATGAAACATAGTAGTAAAAGTAAAGTCATACATTAAAATGAACAAGAATGAAATATTTCTAGAGGTCATTGTTTAGCCTTGGACCGTCAAATGTATATATTAATCAACCACTCCTTAATTCTTTTATGTGAAATACATATGGGTTATTTTCTAACTCTTTTTTACATGTGAGGCTAATTTTTCACAATAAAACTTACACAAAGAGATAGCGACTATATAAAATTCGATGAGCTTCCATCCTAAAACCTATTGATAATAGGAGGAATAGTTGCACTCATATATATGAAACTTCTATGTTTGTCATCTTTTTTGTAATTTTTCAAAGTAAAATCATATGTGAGTTACTTTACAACAAATATCATATTATGTAATATTTTTTTGTTGCCTGAAAATACTTTTTTTGTTCCAAAATTTTTAAAAAAATTTTTAAAAGGTCATCCGTATAATTTTAAGCAAGACTTGTATGAGAACAACATATCATAGTGAGAGAAGTCCATACATATAATTTAGATACTTTTTATGTTTCTTTAATTGTCATTAGAATATTTTTACCGTTAACTAATCAAAATTATATAAAAAGACAAAAATTGGATAGAATATCGGCAAAAACCAAGCATTAAAGTACAATCATGTGAACAAGCAAACATTTGCTTAAAAATACCATTAACAAAATTTGTATAGAAAATGTCACATCATAATGCAAATTAGGACAATTTTACTATTATGTATGTGTTTATTGTGGAATTGTCTGCGACAAAAAATGGAATAAACATAAGGAATTGTTAGGGAATAAGCAGCAACTTCATTCAGCAAAGCATAAATTACAAATATTTTATTGCAATCAAAAGATAGAATAATGATGACCACATAGATTTTATTTTAGTTGAATTACGTATTATTTTTTTAAAGTAATGTTATGATTTTGATTTTCGTTTGCCCCTTTTTATAACATTGTCTTTTCTTAGCTACCCGATACTCAAGATGTTTTAAACAAATCCGATAATTCAATATTTATTCGATTTTGTAATCAAATTCGACTTTAAAATGAATTTACAATATTATGTAAAAAACCAATTTAAATACAAGGTTCAAATTTAAATCGATTCTAAACAACAAATCAGAATTTGACATATTGACTCAAATTAACATCTCTAATTAGTTAAGTTTTTGGAATTGGTTTGTTTTTTCAGTTTTGCGTGTAACTTAATTGATCAATACCTAGTTTTAATTCTTTTGTTATTTTTTGTGTCAAAGTCAAATCATAGGTTTGGATTTCTATTTACCAATAATCCAATAAAGTAATTCCTAATCAACAATCGTTATTGTAAATTACCATAAAAAGACAAAAATAATAATAATAAAATAAATAAAATTATAAAAAGTAAATTAGAATTACAAAATTCTTGTGCTATCAAATCTTAGCACATAAGAGTGATTTATTAACTTTATAAATCACCGTTATTTACTAAGACCTTCTCCTAATAATCACTACAAATGCTTATTATGTAGTATGCATTGACGTATTCTACAAATTTTAACTAACAAATTTTTACCTACAGTAAAATTTACAAATAATTTTATCAGAATTATTTTAGAGATCAGATATCAACATAAAGTTTAAAAATAATTATTTTTAATTAAATAATCAAAGCAAAAACCAGCTCGTTGACACTACTATACGAAGTATATTATTTTACTCTTTTTGTTCTATTCATTTAACATTATTTGAATTATTATACAATAGCATTTTTACTCAAATGATGCAAAATAAATGAGAGAGACAAGTATTTATGTACTTCGAATCGATGAAAAAGTACTTTATACACCCAGCTTGTCCACTAAGTTCCCTTAGACCTAAAGAAATAGTTTCAAGTACAAATAAGTGAAAATCAAGAAAAGGGAGTAAAAGGAATAAATTCTCTCCGTATCGTTGAATTTGCAATATTTGCTATAAAAAGCTCTCAAATTCAAAATACAAATATTGCAAATTCGATGAGACTTAATAACATATTTTATGAAAAAGTGAGATAAATGTATGAATGAAATTAAAGAAAGACTATGAGTTATGACCAAAAATAAAAATAAGGTTATGGACTAATGGTCATAATCATCACCCTAACATTCTGCACAAAAACAAGATCCGAGGGAAGTGATAGCGGATAAATCATACTCGTATCCCGGGGGACATGTCCCGATGAATTTGTTAACACCAATCTCAATGCAACCTAATTTAGAAATTATTGATAAAGAAACAAAATTAATTGATTAACATCGTTATCAATCGTACGGCCAAATTATTTCCATTTGCAATGGATTGTTATATAGACATCTTATCCGTTTGTTCTTATTAGTTTAAACAAACACGTACAATTTAAAGTCAAAAAAATTACTCAAAATCAATTTGATTTAAAATTAACTCTTTAAAATTTAATATAAAATTGAAGTCATCAGAATTTAAAATATATGAAGATGTGAACAATAATTTTATTTTATTTTATTTTTTATTTTTTATTTTTTATTTTTTTTTGTTGAGGAGATCCTACAAGGAAGAAGCAAAGGAAGATAGGGCATAATAACATAGGCGGGCCGGTGGTTTCTCTCCATATAAATTATATTTATATTCATTTAAAATTTTCATATTCATTACATGTCTATCTTAATAAAACGTAAATTTTTTATCACAAATTCTCAAATGAGACGATTTTATGTAGAATATTTCTAGTGGGCTGACCCAGTTTACACTTATTGTCTTAAAAAATGAATTATAACCTTAAAGAGATCACTTACAGTTTTAAGTTAATCATTTTTTATAGTCTTAAAGTGATTACTTATAAGCTTAAAGTGATCACTTACAATCTTAAAGTGAAAAAGATAAAAAGTAAAGAACAATTTCAGTATCCCGCACAAGGCAGGGTCTAGGGTGGGGGGTTTCCTTTTCCTGAAAGAAGCACACATACCATACTCGTGCCCCTCAAGGAGGGAGTAAAGAGGAATCTGCGCAGTCAAGAAACCTCCCCTAGCTAATAACTGCGCCCAGTAGGGGTAGAACCCCAAACCTTCTACTCTACATGCAGATGCTCTATCCTTTGAGCCACAACAAAACCCGCATAAGAGGAGAGTTGGCTACACACAAACCCGATGAGATTCCATCCTAAAACCAATTGGTAGTAGAAGGAGTAGTCCATCAAGTATATATGATAGTAAACCCCTCTTGAATTTTTCAATGTGGGATCATATGTGGATTATTTTCCAATAGAACTCGTCTCGTAGTAAAACGTTCTCGTATAAGACTTACTACAACAAATTTAACTTTTTGCTACATTGGATTTAGTGACATTAAAAAAATGCCACTGATTTATGTTTTTTGTGTAATAATTGTTGGTTTTTATTTTAAATTTCACAATAAAGTGATTTAGCCACACTTTATTTGGCCTTTAGTGGCATATATAATTGTTACTATAGTCTATAGTGATATTTATGAGAAATGTCACTAGATCCTATGTCGCGAAAAACTTATTAGTATGATTTTGTATTATGCTGCTAAAGGGTATAATAAATGTCACTAAATCCACTATATATACCATTAGAAAACTAAAATAGTGACATTTAAATTAAATATCACTAAATATATTTGACTAAAACTAAATTATGTTGTAGTGATGGGCTAAATTTTTATAGCCACGCCTTCACATAGTTATGATTTATGAATCCTAAACCATCCCCACCCACTATTTAACTAAGCAATTTAGGTAAATTTCTAATTAGATATTCTCCCACTATAAAAATTATCTATTTAATTTTTTAGACTGTTGTAGCTTCCGATTCAAATGAAAGTTACCTTTTGCTTTATCAAAAATAAAACAAAAATGAGGTGTAGCTGTTACTAAAAAAGGTTCAATCAACTATTAAAGAATATAATAATTATTGTTAATATTATTCCTATATAGAATTAGGAATATATAGCTATTTCATAACAATTGATCATTAATTAATAAAAGAATAAATTCTTTATTAATTCGTTTTTAAAGATTCCACTAGTCCTAGAAATGACACGTATGAACACATTTTTCACTTATGGAAAAAGTTTGCAACTTCAAAATGGTAATTAAAGTTGCTAACATTTGCTATTTGGCTACTAATATTGACTTCGGCTCTTAAACAATGCCTTACACGTAGTTAATTTGGACAATTTACGTATAACTAATTATCCACATGAGATATGACTTTTGTCTTAGTTAAATCAGATATTACCTTCTCATATAAAGGTTTTTATTTTTAGGTTCAATTTTTATCTAACTATTTTCTTCGCTTAATTTATCTTTTATTAGAAAAATATATTATCCATTATTTTATGTGTCTAATCCTATAAGAAAGCTTTTTACTTACTCCTCTCATCATGGGATTACTTTTTGATCAATTAAATGACTCAAAAATTAAGAAAATTAAAAGATGAATATTTTGGTATGGTAGTGTAAGTGGGGCAATGTACTTTAGTGAAATAACTATAGGTTTTAATATAGAAAAATAAAATAAATTATAGCGATCTATAATAAGTGAGATTCTGTTTAAAAATAATAATTAAGTCAAACTCAGTGAACATGCTAAAATATTACTTCTATCATTAGTAATAATTGAGTTAAACTCCTGAGTTTTTCTTTTGGTCAGTCCGAATGATAAATGGAGATTATAAATCGAGAGTACTTCACTCAACTACGTCAATGATGAGTCTTTCAAAAAGAAAAAAGAATTGTATTTGTTTTCGATGATGAATGGACTAAACTAAGACTTCTTCTTATATATGAAAAAAAATACATTTATTTCATTTATATTTAACTGAAATTAAACTACTTTAAACATTAATTCCAAACATGTTATCGTGTATACCTCCCTAAATACCAAGGAAATACAATCCTTCATATTTTAGATGGTAAAGGACAAAAAAAATTAATTTACATATTCAAATTATTATTTTGTCATGTTTATCTATTTATAAAACCTATACAAAAAAAATTGGTACTATAATCAGATAGATATAAAAAAAATTTGTCAATGATATTATGATTTTAAAAAGTTAATTTGCATATTGAAATATTTATTTAAGCAACACAAAACACCCAAAAAATGCACTTTACATTGGAAAACAAATAATAATTTTAATGGGAGTCTTAGAAATTGATAAAATATTAAATGAAATATTTCAAAAGCTTACTTTGCCTTTGTAAAATGAAATGACACAAATATTTTATTTTCAATATTGATATTAGTTTTCTAATTAAGGAAAATCGTGATTCCCCTCCATACAATAAACAAAAAGAAGACATTAAGGGGGCGTTTGGTTGGGGGTATTAAGGAAAGGGAAAGGGAATGGAAATACCCCATTCCCTTTGATGTTGTTTGGTTCGCAGTTAGAATCATTCCCTTTCCCCATATTAAGGTTTTGGATTACCTAAAATGAGGTAATCCTCATTCCCTCCCTCCCCCTCCACTTTCCCATTCCATTCCCTTCCCCACAGCTGCTGCCTTCCCTTTCTCACTCGCGCCTCCTTCCTCACCATATTTCTCCTTCCTCGCGCCTCCATCCTTCCTGAACTGCGACGGCTGGGTTGATTTGGCCGGTGCTGGCGGCGGCTGCTCGGTTGAGGCTACGACGATGAGACAAGGAACAGATAAAGAGATTTGAAACTTGAAATAAAAACAAAACTTGAATTGAAGGTGGGTTGATTTGGTGGTGGGCCGTCGGCGTTGATGGGTCTGGTGGTCTTGATTTCACGTTCACCTGTTCACGGAAGCAGCAGTAGCAGCCAGCAGTGGCTTTGCGAAGTGCGAATAGGCGAACAACGAACTGATTCGCTCAGTGAACATCAGTGAGGGGTGGCACGTTCACCTGTTCACGCCTCGTTCATCTTCCTCAACTTCTCTTCTCTTCTTCTCAATCTCGATTTTGCTGCCTCCATTCTTCTTCGTGTTCTTGTTGAATCTGTGTTGTACCACCATTGATGAAAGCCTGCGTTTTTGATTCTTGTTGTAATTTCGTTTCTGTTGCGTTTTTGATTTTTGATGAATTGGATTTGTAGGATGAATTGGATTTCTGGGTTGTTCTACATAGATTTCTGTACCGCCATTGATGAACATCGTTTTGTTGTTCGAGTGAATTGAAGTTCTTCGCCATTGTTTTGTTCCTTTTCTGGGTTGTTCCTAATCTCTGTTGAAAGGGAATCAATTAATCCAACTTGAACCAAACAGTCACAAAGGGATTGATTCCGTTTCCTGAACACAACCAAACGACTAGGCTAAATTAGGGGAATCCATTCCTTTCTCCTTCATTCCCTTTCCTCATTCCATTCCGATTCCCTTGTGCGAACCAAACGCCCCCTAAAATAAGTTGTCTTATCACTACTATTTCAGGTAAAGCATCCCCCAATAAAATAAGTAGCTGTCTTTATTGTTATTTTAATCAATTAATTATTTTATATACTTAATAGGATTAGCTATGTAATTAGAATTTTTTTTAGTGAAAATAAATGTATAAAATGTGAGTTTCTATATTTTTAGAAATATAATATGTCCTACCTCCAAAAATTGAATTCTCCACTCTTAATAATAACTAGTTTAGAGATAAATAGATTCTTACATTCTAGTTTACTACTACATTAGATATTAAATATATTAGTTGACATGTAATTTGATGATAAATATTTATTAATATTGTTTGAAATAATATAACTATTGTATGTACATAACTTTCAGGTACACATGTTGTTATTATAATATCTTAAAAGTTAGAGTTGTATATGGACATTTAAATGAACAAAAAATATATAATTTTACTGATTCAGACATTAAAATTGTTGCGTATTTTCTATATCAGGTGTTTATACATATTCCAAGATTCATCAACTCTAATTAGATTTAATAAATTACTGTAATTATATCATTGTAAAAGCATTTTTTATTTACTAATTTCTAATTTCTAATTCAGGGGATATTTTAAAAGGAAGGAAAAAAAACATCTCCTACACTACACATTGTCTCATGTTAACGTATATGTTTGATGAATTTATTCAGACGTGTTTAAGTTTGCTTATGAGAGACATTCTTGATGGGCATCATGTAAATTACATTCTTATATCACTTCCATTATAATTGCGATATTTTTTTAGTCAGTTTCAAGTTAGTTGCTATATTATATTATTTTATTATTTAATTGGCTAATAAGAGTAATACAATAATGTATATGTTTAATTTAACCATACTTTTTTCTTTATTACTCATATGTCATATCACATTAATTTTTATACCCATCCGATCTTTACCGGTTAAAATTATCTTTTTACACAAATTTACCTGTGCAAATTTCTTTAACAAGATAATCATAACAAAGGAATTAGGTATACTTTTATATCAAATTCTATTCTTTCAATACCTCTTAGTATTTTTCTCTTTCTCTCGTTATTTTAAGTGTTTATAAGAATAAAGCTAGTTTTGTACATCTTATCCATCAAATTATACTCGGACGACAATTTCTTTATTATTATAATTATAAAAAAAAATTATATTTGATTCCTAAACTCAACCACTTAAGTTAGACCAGAGTTTAGGTGAAAGTTATTTAACGATATTGATATAAATAAAATGTTTGTTTATTTAATTTCTTTCTTTATTTCTTGTGAGTTGTGTCTATAAAAAGGCCATACTTATAGGAAACTATCAACCATTGCACCAAAGATTAGAAGAGTAGCAAATTGCACTACTTCTCTAGCTCTCCCCCCAAAAAAATCCCTTTTTCTATTAAGTTATAAATCATCACTAAATTAAGGTTATATTCATCCATGGCAAGAGGTGTAGAACCATTGATAATAGAAAAGGTGATAGGAGAAGTTGTGGACAATTTCAACCCAAGTGTGAAGTTGAAAGTAATTTACAACTCAAGCAAGGAAGTTTACAATGGCCATGAGCTAATGCCTGCTGTTATCATGTCGAAACCTCGAGTCGAAATCGGGGGTGAAGACATGAGAAATGCTTATACTTTGGTAAGTTTCACCATAAACCCTAGCTTTCTTTTATGCTTGCTCATAGACCAATGCATGAGTTTATGTTTGCATGTAAAAGAAAATCTTTGTAACATGATTACATGATGTATGTACGTACGGATAACAAATCATACTATACAAGGAAGAAAATACATTTTAAAAATACTTTGCTCTGTTTTTTTAATTGCACTCAAATACCTTTTCATGTACGTTATTCGATACAACTAAAAATTATAAAAATTTGATATTGTAAAAATATGTGATGAGACGAATAAGTAGATCCGATATGATAGCTGCAATGTATAAAATATCATAGATTGATTATGCAAAAGTGATGAACAAGGAGGAAGTATATTTAATCAATGATTTATAGTAACAATGAAGTATAGTACGTAAAATGAATTGTTATATTGATGTAAGTAGAATTGTAGATGATATTTGCTTGTTATTAAGATTTAATAATCAGAAAAATGTTCATATATATATAGTAAGATTGCGTCGTTTAAACATTTTTTTTTAACTCTGTTTGAATATATAGAAACTACTTAATAATATTTGTGTAATGAAATGCGATCTATATATCATCATCCGAATAAACCAACCCTTGAATGTAAATGGTCATGAATGCATGTAGTAGTTTATCCATCAAAAATAGTTATGATTAGTGAATTTTAATTATGATTTTAATGTTGGTAGATTGTGGTAGACCCAGATGCTCCAAGCCCTAGTGATCCGTACCTAAGAGAACATCTCCATTGGTTTGTATCACTATAACTAATACTCTAATTATTATCCTTCCATCTACTTAATTTTAAAATTTTGTTGTATAGGAGTATTAATCTTTTATTTGTTGTATATTTTGTAGGATTGTGACAGACATTCCCGGAACAACTGATGTCTCATTTGGTAAGTCCAAATATAATATTTTCAGTCAGAAATTAATGAGATGACTTTAAAATAAAGAACTTATATTCTAATAATTTTTACTCCCTTTGGCCGTGTTATAATGCATAAAATTGCATAATAAGTGAAAAGTTTAGTGGAAAGGAGAATTGATTTGGAGGATCAGACAATAAACAAGAAGATGATATAAATGACTGGTTACAATGGAGATAGAATATAAGTTTATGAATGAAATTAAAAGAAAGAGAGAGACAAAGAGTATTACACTACAAATGTGACGGCAACCCAAAACTGATATATATGGCGACGTTCTTGTGTCGTCGCCCCTTTCACATTGGCTTTGGCGACGCACTGGCGTCCGTTTTTCTTTTAGCATCCACATATTTAGCGTCGGCCTATTTTACCGTTGTCAGGCCTTCACCTGGCCCGGTTTTTCTTTTAGAGTCTACATATTTACTCGGCCCATTTTGCTGTTGCCAGGCCTTCACCCGGCCCAGTTTTTCCAATTTAGCGATGAATGGGTGAGGCCCTGTGCCGTCGCCCTTTGCCCTTTATTTGTAGTGTTACTTATTGGTTCTAACTCATCACTCACAATGACATTATTTCATATAACAATTTATGATAAAAGTTATTTTATTTTGATAATATTAATAGTTAACATCATTTGCAAGACTGCAACTTATGAACAATATAATATAATAAGTAACTAATTAATTACTAAGATCAACAATTAACATTAATGTGCATGGAATATTATTAATTATAAATTATTATAGGGAGAGAAATAGTGTGTTATGAAGCACCAAAGCCAGTGATAGGGATACACAGGTATGTGTTCATATTATTCAAACAAATAAGAGGAAGACAAACAGTGAAAACGCCGTCGTCTAGGGACTGCTTCAATACAAGAAGGTTTGCTGCTGAAAATGGGCTAGGCCTTCCCGTGGCTGTCGTCTATTTCAACGCACAAAGAGAAACTGCTGCTAGAAGAAGATGATTATTACAATATTAATTAGCATCATCATTATTAATTAATATTCATGCTAATCCTACTGTTTTCTCTAAACAAGAGATATAACATTTTAATATGATATGGTCTCTATTGAGAATTAAGTCTTATCTTAGTTAAAATAAGTATTGTTTTCTTTAAGTCACGATTCTCGGCTAGCTCTCCTCTTTCCTCCTCTTACCTTGTAATGATAATAATAAAAAACTTCATATATTCTTGCTACCTAATAATTTATTAATGTGCATGTATGTCATCTTAACACTTTTTAATGGTATGATTCCATTGTTTATTACTCTCTGTTTTCATATGTTCTTCTTAAATAGAATTTATAAATTTTAATATTAGATTTTGACTAAAATTCTCATCGATCTATAAGAAAAAACTTATTTATGTAGGATCTTAATTGATTCATCTCAATATATATTTTCTAAATATCAACTTTTTAGAACTTTTAAAATACTCACAATTAAAAAACATTTGACTTTTAAATTTACATCGAGTATGTGCAAAAAGTGAATGGGAAGAATAAATAAAAATAAAAAGATTATTTGGTGTAGGTGTTATTTATTTTGTTATACTTTTTATTTTGGATATTTAATTTACTTTGCTAAATTTTTTAAATTGATGATGAATTTATTTACAATTTATCTGCTTATTATCATCATTTTACAAACTCACATTGTCTTGACAAAATTTAAAGAGTAGAAAAGATTAAATATTGCATACTCATTTTTTTGTTTTTTGTAAAGAAAAAATTGTATTATTAAATAACCAAAGAGAATAAAAAGAATTTCTTGCCAAATGTTCATAGCAAATTCTTAACATATTTGCTAAGTAATTCACATTTAAAATTCTTGATTTGCTTAATGCCATGTTTGGGAATAATAATTTCATTTGGAATTTTAAAATTGGCTCAAATTTATTGTTTGATAAATCAAAATATTTCAAATTTAGATTTGGATCAAATTCCACCATTATTTTTATAGCAATTAAAATTGAGGATTTGAAAATGACTACCCCAAACCTTGTCATTTTCAAATTTTTTATTTATGATTTCATAATTGAAATTCATAATTTGAAATGAAATACTTATTTCTAAATACTACATAAACTAGCTCTGAAATAGTCTAAAATCAATCATAAATCATTTTTTTGATTGGCAATTAACAAGGAGATATCGATTCATGTAACACTGGAATAAATAAATCAAGGGTGGCTGATTGAGAAACTCGGAATCGATCATCCAATAAATGTCTAAATTACTTGAGCATTAATCTCAGCATTGAACCTATGCTCTCTGCTGCAACTCCTTCCCCATAACACGCTAGAACTTGTTCCATCGAGTCTCGGACCGCCCATTTTATCTGACTCGACTGTCCCTTGTGATAGCCGAGAAGATTTGTCAGCTCTCTCCATATCTCGGAGTTCGAAAGAGGGGCAAGGGCCTTCGTTGCAATTCCATAAGGGGATTGCAGGAAATGGGGCAGAGCATATCAGAAGAAACTGAAGCTACTCTGTCCTTCCGTATATAAGGAGTAGAAGAGGCTGTTGATCGATCAGAACTGCAGGTAGTTTTATTTCTTTCTTGAAGAAGCCGGAAGTATAGCAAAAGACACAATCCCGTGTCTGGAAAGTGGACAGGGAATGGATCCCGGTGGGCTTACCGCCTTTGATAAAATATAGCATGTAGAGCAAAGATAGAGAGCGCGTTGGACACGTAGTTGGAGCCCGCAACCCCTGTATAAGATAGAAGTAACAGAACAACTATATTAGTACTGTCAGCAACTAGAATCGGCAATTAGAAGGTTCACGAACAGGGAAGCCATCAAAAGTACTAAAATATCATTATTTGCACCTCAACATCGATGCAAAGGTTGCCTTCTAAAAGCGGCAACATGACAAGGAACGGGTTAGTCACCCCGAAGTTCCCCTCATGGAGAAAGTTTACACAGCCTTTTTAGTCGTTGAAAATACCGTTCTTGAAATTATGTTCCCTTAATAGTCAAGCTTTTTTCATCGATAGCAACATGCCATTACGCCAATGTCATTAAGTGGCTCCCACGGACCCACTTAGGCGGGGTTCGTAGGGATCAGATTTATGCAATCTTACTCTTGCTAGTGATAACAAAGAGGTAGTTTTCTGATTGATCCTTGATAACGAATATCATTCACAAATTATAATAATCTTCTAAAAGACGCATGCTTCAACAATAGCAAAATTGCCAAAGGTTCAAAGCCTTAATCCCATATCGAGACATGCTTCAACAAATTAGGATAAAATATTCTAGTTCTACTTCTAGTTTACATTCCTGCGGTGATCACAACTGGAGTTCTATGTTTGTAGTATCATGTACTCTCTTTGTCCCCCTATGTTTGCACCATATGACTCAAAAAAACTCTCACATCTTTGAGTCATATGGTGCTTTCTCACCGGCACAAAGGCAGTATTTGATAACTTTGCCGGCACAGAGGTGAGAGCCATTTAACGGCATTCAGTTAGTGAAATGTTGTTGTACCCAACTGAGGAAATTTATTTTCGATTAAGAGGACAGGGAGTAAGCATCTCAAATCGGATACTAGCAATATTTCAAAACTAATTAGAAAGATAAGGCATGCACTTAATCTAGATAATATGCTGATAGCTAATCAAATATGGACGTAGAGATCAATTCATCATCACCAAAACTGCAATAAAATATAGTCAACAATACCTCACATCAGTACTGCAGTTCCTTATTTCCTCGAATGCATGATCGTAGTATAACCCTTCTTTGTCTCTTTGTAACTAGACAAGCAATGCTCCCAGTAATTCCTCGAAAGACCGAGTAATTGAAAATTTGTCATAATATCATGAATTTGCACTCAACAAAACCCAAAATACTTGATCTTGTATATATGCACCAGCAAATGGAGGGTCGATGTGAAAAAACCCTCACAAGTATCATTATAGTCTCTCATTAAGTTTATAATACAACAATCATTATTAGACCATATAATGGATAATTTCACTTTACTATGCAATTTGCAATAAATTGGCACCAAGAAAAACTCTTTTATGATAGTTTGGACATCAGATCCCAAAGAGGCCAAGCTGACAAGTACAAAACTAGATCGGGAAAGCATATGACCGACAAACACTTACCGTTCTAAAGACTAAACGTCTTAGTCCAACAGGAATGGTGAATAGTTAATTCATAGCCATTACACATAGGTTTTGCATCTAAATTATGAATAAACGGGACGCTAACATTGAACGCATAGACATATCACAAAAGAAACACAAGAAAAAAAGGATTTGTTATTCCAGATGATGTAAAATACAAGACAAATTTATGTAAAGGGCTGGTATTGTACATATATTGATTCATGAATGTCTGAGACTCCGAGGACTGAGGGTGCATAAACCTTTATGTCTATAAGTGTAACACACCGTTGGTGTCTTTCTAATATAGTTCTTTAGACTTAGGAAGTATGAGGCACAATGCAGGTTATTCGAAGAGAAGGAAAAGCTATCTTTATTTCCCGGATCTTAAATCAAGCATCAAATGCTCTTTCCAAAATGGATGCCTCAAATTTGTCGTCAAATTCGGTAAATATTTTAGACTAAAGTAAAATTAGACAGAAATCTGCTACTTTCACTTGATACCATGCTTGACATGGATTGGACATACACCATTTTTCCTGAATAGCTACACTTGGCTCACAAAGCTCTCACATTAAGGTAAAGTGTAAGTAATAAAAAAAAAATGAGGTAGTATATATTAAGATACAAGCATAATGTCCTGTTTCCAGAGAAGTACTTACCATAAGAAAACTTTCCAACAAGATTGTCAGTTCTCACAGAATTTTCTCAGACAAAAGACAGCCGAGCACCAGCCAAGCAAATAAATGGCTCGCCTTATATCATTTCCGTTCACTTGGAAGCTTGAGTGTCCTTAACATGAATGGCATCATCACCATCTTCTTCTTCAAAGGAACTTAATCCCACGTCACTATCTCAACCCGACTTCAATGTTGCATCCTTACCCTGCGATATTACATCATTACCATCATCACTATCATTATCATCAGTATCATCGGCCTTTTTTCTTATCTCCCCATCAACTCTAAAACTTCCACCGTCATTTCCCTTGCATTTATGATTCACTCCTATATCTTCCCAAGGCCTTGTATAACTGACCAAGTCTCTTCCCTGAGAAGTCATTCTCGGGCTCACCATAACTAATTCAGCCAACTTTCTCCGAGCCAAGTAAACATCATTTGGCTCAATCAATTCTCCCTTCTTATACGCCTCCCTCAAAAAAACCGTATGAAGCTTCCCTTCATTCCCCCTCGTCGAAATGTAAAATATCCCCTGATGCTGTAAAAGAAAATCCTTAAGTTTCTTAGGCAAGTCCATGGTACCTCTAAAATTAGCAATCCTCTCAAGGGTAATCTTCTTTTCAACAGTCAATGATAACAGTTCATGAATAATCGCCACAGCCCGTTTCTCCATCCTATTCTGAGCCTCGAGCGATCTCATATCATGGCCCGAAACATCCTCATAAGGCGACCAATAAGGCAAGCGTTGCCACTTCCACATTGCAATCTTATAATACTTATCAATCCTAAACCCAGGTGGGAAATTTACAACAAATGAAAACCTCATATCTTCTTCATCCATACCCTTTTTTCTATACTCAATCTCCCTAATTTTATCAACAGCACAAACAGTCAATTTAGGGTCTTTTTCTACAATCTCAATGTACTTACTCATACTATCTTTTGCATCAAACAACTTAAAATACTGAGGATATTTGAGCAGCACAGAATACTCAAAATCCTCTGGTAACCCTAAATCTCTACGAGCGATTCTAATATGTTCAACATAAACACGACCCGTATTCGATAGCATTAAAAGCTTTCTAATCCTAGTTACAGCATCAAGTAATTGAGCATCAATGGCATGCTTTTCTTGATCAATTTGTAAAAGGGCATTTCTAGTAAATCTTAAATAAAGAATTCTTTGAACTGGGTGCTCATAAATTTCAAAAATTTTAGGTAATTTAAGAACAAAATTGCCTGATTCATCTCTTTTGAACCCGATTCGACGAGCAAGAAAGTCAAGACGAGAGACAGGAATACATTGATGGGGTTGAGTGAGGATTAAATCCTGAAATTTGAGAACTTTTCTGATTTTCTTCTCGACCTCCATATAATTATCAAAACCATAGTCTTTAATTCTTTGCTGTTTTTTAGGGATTGAAGTGGATTTTTTTGACATGGGTCTTGTGAAAATGACAGAAAGTATTAATCTTTTGTAAAGAAAAGATGAAATCGATGATGGGTTTGAATTCAACAATGTGGGTTTCATTTGGATGATACTAAAAATTCTGGGAAAGTTGAAGGGGTTCATGGTGTGGATTTGGGGTTTAGGGTTTAAGGTTTTGTTAGGTGGGAAAAGACTGAAGTTTTTAACAATGGTGTTACGGAAAGAAAGAAAAGGTTTACGCAAATCTGATTTTTGTTTGGCTTAAACTTTAAAAGTTTAAAGTAAAGAGTTATTTATTGTATGAGAAAATTGAATTTTTTTGGCTTATCTTCAAATTAAAAAATCATAATTAATTTTACATGATAAATTTGGAAATTTAGTTTTGCACATTGATTTTATTTTTTCAAAATAAAAGCATGACATGTGTTTTTAAAGAAAAAATTATAAGTGAATATGATCTTGGAATATCTCAAGATGGAACTAGTCTTTCATCAAAGAAATTTCCATTGTAAGCCAAATACATACTTTATTGTAATAGATAAATATCAAAGAACTATTGTAAAAATATCTTTTATGTAATCAACTTTTAACCTTTTTATATTGCTCGCCGCAAAAAATTGCATTGGCAGCCCCTTTTTGACTTGAAAGACTCTAAGGCAAGGGAACGATGTAAAATCCTTTTTCCAACTCAAAAAATTGCATATTAGGATAGTTGTCAATAAACCAACTCAATCAATAGTTTAAACAGATAGTTAAGACTCGAGATATATCATATTCTATTTGTAGTTAATGAAATTGAAAGCGTAGAGAGGTGACATTTGATCCCTCAGCCTTGTGGAGGCCATGGAGGTGCTCACACCACTCCAACCAACTAAGCTACAGCTTCCTCCGTCCTATTAAATTTGGTATATTTACTATGAAAAACTTCCACATAAAACACAAATATAGCAAATTGAACGGAACAAAAAAGCATGATCGAAAAATTATCTATTAGAAAACTTGTGATTTGTAAACTTAATAACATAATTCCTGCAAATTTGGCAATCTTAAACACAAACAAAAGAAATTAAACCATCCATGTTTCAGATCTTACATAATATTTGATATTTAAAAACATCAGCAACCTCAACATGAGCTGCATTATGTTTTTCACCCTGTGTTTTAGTCTTACATAACAACTGCAAAACTGTATGAACATTATAACAACACTACACATGTCTTAATATTTTCCCTTTTAATGTAAAGATGAGTCAATACCCGAACCTAAGCTCATATGTCAATGCTTCAACCAATTGACCGTGGTTCGTTCTTGACTCAAAACCGATCCAATGTAACAGAACCCCACTTGAAAACTCCGTTCGCCCACAAAAATGCTATACGATGTTTTCTATGACATGTACAAAAATTATTCGCTTTCTTTTGGTTATTGAAAAAAGGCCGGTTAAATACGAAGGGAAACTCTGATCTTCTGGATTGTGCGGGACATCAGATCATTGACGGTGTTAATGGATTCCTTTGTGAGGTTCGCATTAGGTAGGTTGTTGACCATAATTTGGAACCCTACCGTCAATGCAGATGCTACTGCAGTATTATTTTTGGTGGCTAAAGAAGACAAATTTCCGACCATAGGTGCATCGGAAATTACAAAACCCGAGGGCAAAAGAATCACGAAGTCAGAATCTTCGCCCCTCAAGACCGACCATATTGATGTTGAGTCCACTGGACCATACACAATGAAAGATCCTGTGCGATCTGTCCACGACTCCTGTAGTATTAGCATATTGCTCTCCTTCGCTGAAGTCTCCTGCAAACGTCGTGAATTAATGTGTTTGTAAAAAACATCAAAAATAGTCAGTCTCTTTATAAACTTAATTTCATCATCATCATGATACCTAGTATATTCCGCTCATCGGGATAGGGCTAGCCGGTTGGGTGACAACATACCATACCCTTATCAAAAGAAAAAAGGAGGCTGCAACCAGCAAGACCCTCGGCTCGAGAAATGAACTTCATATCCCCCAAATAAGTATATTCCTAACTTTCCTTCTGACCCCCAACCCGACTCCTCCTCCCGATAGCATCCAACATCATGCAACAAATCATCGAATAACACGTTTAAGACGGTAGTACTCACCTGTGGACATAAAATGGAAACACAGTTAACCTCATCATGGCTTTTGAAAAGGCGGGAAATCACTTCCAGAGGGCCACCGTTAGCTAAGATGTCCCATTCAGCCCGGAGTTTCTCATCCCGCAAGAAGTCAAAGAGGTGCCGCCTAGGTACTGGAACCCAAATTGAAGTTGAGGCACTAAGCACAACCCCTGACGGTTCACCGGGCTCATTTAGGCCAACACGGCTCATAATACAAAGATCAGCAGCGAAACCTCCAACTTGCAGTTTCTCCCATCGACATGCAGAAGATCCACATAAGCCCGCGCAAAAGTTGTTGCTTAAGCGCCTCATCAGCTTTAAGACGCTTTTCTTGCCCTCTGGGGTAACAATTCCAACTGTGCAACAGTAATAATAAGTAAAATTACGAACAGATTATGGTATGTTGATCAGCTTAGGCTATGTTACTTGGACTCAGGTACTAATGCCGGATACTGGTACGTTTCCAAGTGTCGGATACATCTAAATATTCAATTTTACGCGTAAAATAAACTGTCTAAGTGCCATACCAATGTCCGGGCATCAAGGATCAAACACGGATACGTGAAGCAAAATGAAGAGTCCGAGTAACATAGAGCTTAGGTACCATAAAATACGAGTAACGGAAAAAGAACCTGTTTTATCACCAGGAAAGGTTTTAGCAGACATGAAAACGGCTGCACTATCACGTTCCCTCTGTAGGGTAGCGAGCCACTTTTGAGAACCAAAAGCCTTTCCGGATCTCAGCAGTGACCGATACAGTTGGTGAATATAATTTTCATCATATTCCACATGTTCAATCCAAGTAACCTGTATTTCAAACGTCAACTAATATTTAAACAATATGCCAAGGCCAGAAAGACTACCCAGGTTGGGTTTCTCGCATCTCAATATAGTAAAAAGTTGGCAGGGATTAAGACGTGATTATTTCCATGTGAGTCACGATAAACCCAACCCGGAGACAAATACAATCATCCAATGGTGTCGGGTTTCCCCCAAAAAGAATCCCGCTTTTTAGTCAAGAAATAAGTCCTAGATATCAAAAATAAATGTCCCAAGGATTTGGATTATTCATAAATTTTTTACCCATTGGAAATGAATTCATCACCCGACACATTATATTGTAGTTCCGAGGATCACTATTTCATGCATATTACTTTGCAAACTACGTAAACATGTCAAGCACATTTCAAGCATAAAATCATATCTTTATGTATCTAGCAAGCAAATTAGACGGTCTAGGAGTAATTCACAAAAAACAAAGCAAGCCTCAAACGCTACAAGGGCAAACAAGGAACGAGATGCTTGCAGACAAATCTTTAAAATAACAAAAATAAAGGTTTTACAAGTTAATCTATTCTTTACCTTTCATGAATAAAAAAGGGAAAGCTAAAGATAAGGAAACAATGTACACAGTCGTGGACCAAGACGGCATATTAAAACCCAAATTCAGTTCATTTTAGTTCTTGGATAATACAAAATTATAGAAAAATAAAAACAGCAAGCAAAATAGAAACAATAAGCAAGCCTTTGCTTTGAAATTGGATTACGTGCTATATTATAATGAGAGGAAGAATCTACTTCGATAAACAAAAATAGAAGTCGTATGAGCTTGAAACCTTATAGGAACTCCTTTTTTGGGGGGTAAGGCTAGAGAATCCCATACAAGAAAGAGGAAGGGAGAATTAATCATTCAACGGTGAGAATTGAACCCTTGTAAAGGATGACAAGGAAAGTCCGCAACCACTATGACAGGAACTCCTACCCTCTTTAATTTAGATATATCGCACAATATATGCCTACGTGGTGATGAACTTAATTAAATAACTACAAAAATGCAAAAGGAAAGATTCAAGAAAATAATAATGGTCCAAACAGCATTAAAAATATAAAAAGCTTCACATTAGATTTGGTTGTTACTCCATGATTCTAAATCATGGGTTGCGTAACGGGGTTTAGGCCCTCAAAATCCGCTATAATGTGTAATATGTGACAACTTCCTTTTTATTCCATGTTATAGATTACATAATTATGTGTAAAAAAGGATGTAGTTATACTACGATTAGGTGATACTGTTACATGATTCACAAGTCCCCTTGCATTTCGCGAATCAAAAAAAGCGAATTATGGTCAGTTTTGGAAAATTTTGAGGTCATTTTCAGCGAATCGCGAATTCAAAAAGCGAATTAACTGACGAATCATGTTACGCTATTAGGAAGTAAAGATGATGTAAAATTGGATTCAGTAAAGGAATTAAGTTACATTAAAGAAAACATTAAAGAATAATCAAGTAGTAATTACCATAGAATAGCCATGGCCAACATCTTGGATAATGCAACCAGAAGGAAGTCTCCTCCACTTAACAGAGGACCCTGAAAACAATGGTTCTCGAATCAAGTCGACAGAAACATCGACCACAGTCCACATGCCTCCTAAATGCTGCTTGCAGAACCTCAGTATCTTCTCTTGGCGGAAAGGCACCAAAGGCGACGGGAAAATAAACTCTACATTCAACTGGAATTAAATTGCACGACTTGAGTTTAGATCGACAGTTAAAGTACGAAAGGAAATAAATAGCCACATTCAAGTACTTACCAACTGAAGTTCACCATCATGGGTCCCACCAACACCGCTACTGACAAGTTCCACAAATGCAGCCTTGCTAATCATACATGGAAACATATCTTGCCAACGACTCTATTTAACAAAAACACAAATTACAATCTAGGAACAATTAGTGGCTCTAAACAAAAGATCGCAAGAGTATGATTGTTAAATATGTGGCAAAGAGAATAAAATCAACATTTTACGTTAAATGACTATATTTAACAGAAACACTGATTACAATCTACGATGAGACCTTGGTATAAAAACATTGATCAAAACGAATCTAACTAGCTAGTTAAAGCGACATATTTTTTAAACGTATCAATGCACAACAAGGGTGTTAATCTCTAAGATAATCGAAAAACGAATAACAATTGACATCGACAAAGATGAAGATAAAGAATGCTTACAGTGACCATCATTGTTTCGACAAGCTCCAAGCCACTAATGAGCACCGAACCCGTCTCCCTTGAGGCATCGGTAATGAAGCCACAAGGTATTTTTCCAATAGAACCGGCAAATTTCTTCATATACTCATCATGAATCAATACTTCCTTATCACCATGCAGACTCGTACACCACAACGGACTATCAGTCTGAGCTAATGCAAGCAGTTCATTCATGGCAGCCATAGCAGCTTGCATAAACACCGACTTTTCATAATCACTACAAGCTGTCAAGGTAGTATTGCTTGGACCCCCGGTTTCAATATTACGTCCCATGGTAATGGGAAGTGCAGGTGGTGGACTCATCAGTCCGTTCATTTCTCCTCGCCCCATGGATAGGTCCAAATTGAAATTCGGAGTCAAAACTGAAATGGGACCGACATAGTCGGTTATGGGTTTTCCTAAAAGCTTCTCCGCAGCGGAACAAACCCGAGAAAGTTCATCCTTCAAATGATCATTCTCAACCCTCAAATTGTGTTGCCCAATCGATATTTCCCCCAGGAAATTCGGAGCTCCACAATTTTGACAATATGGGTTGCTCATAGCATCCTTCAACACAAAGTTTTCATGCATAATTTTATCATATTCTTGCTTAAGGACTACATTTTCATGTCGTTCCTTTTGTGACTGTTCAAAACGACAATTTATTATCGTAAGCTCAATATCATAAAACTTATTCATGCACAAGTAACTCGAGTTCATTTCATAATTCATGAAATATAGGATGTAATGAACAATTACCTTCAACTGTGTTCGACGATTCTGAAACCAAAATTTAACCTGCTTGCTATCGAGTCCAAGTTTCCGTCCAAATTCCAGCCTTTGTGTTTCATTTGGGTGAGCACAGATCTTAAAGAAACTGGCCACACATTAAAGCATTCAAATCAAACCATTACTAAACCCAATTAGATTACAAAACTAATCAAACTATGCAACAAACAACATTGATTACATCTTCATTGATCCTAATGTCATTAATTATCTCCCAACTAGACAAAGGTCGTTGGGGTTCAAATGTATGCAACTTTAACGTAACAATAACAAACAAAAAAGTTAGTTTCTGATTGACCTATAGTAGAAGCTAGTAGGGGAATCTAGACAAAGGCGTGCCTAAGCCATGATGCGGGTCATTCGATTAAAAGTTTTATTTATATTTAATTGTGTAACATATAACACAAAAGAAAAGTAAATGAATTGATTCAGCACACATACAAAGGGATTCACACGTGACAACTAGCAAACAACTAGCAAACATGATACGTGACATGATATAAATTAAAAGTGGAACATTAAAAACATACAACGACAGATTCCAAAAAATTAGAACCGACTGCATAAGTCAATATATCTTAATATATCTGTTCTAACATAAATCAATATATCTTAATATATCTATTTTAATGGTCATTCACGTAGATTATTCTACAACACCAACAACAATTATGCAACAATTAATTACATAACACCCAAAAAATATAATATGTAAAGAATCTACTCCAATTCCCACCATCCCAAAAATCAAAAGATATAAATATAAATACATAGAAAATGAGCTTACTTCTCAAGTTCTTGAATTTGTTGAGGTGTATGCCTAGTACACTTCTTTGTCCTTTGATCATTGGTATTGTTCTGATTTTGAGAAGGTCCCTCAGGAAAATCCTCAGAGTTATCACTTCCAGAATCTTCCCTCTCCACTAGCTGTAAATTGTTTTGGTTATATGGCTCCCCATAGATCACCAAATGTCCTTGACCCTCCATTTTTCCCTACAAAATACCAATCAAAATATATAAATTAAAATAAAATAAAATAAATCCAAAATATATATATATATATATATATATATATATATATATATATATATATATATATATATATATATATATATATATATATATATATATATATATATGAACTTGTATTTATATGAAAAGCTCATTTATTATCACATTTTCACTGAATATAATTTTATTAGGAGAATCATAATCAAGACTCGCCTAGAAAATCATTTTTTAAATAGTTTATAGGAACCCAAAAATAAAGTACAAAGAAAGTCAAGTTTTTTTCTTTAAATATACAAGTCAATCCAAGAAAAGGACCCAACAAGATCAAATCCCTTGAAAATGATTAAATAAATTCCAATTAGCAATTAATAAAAAAAAATAAAAAAATAAAAAAAACCCTAATCTACTAGTAAAAGTCTCCCTTTTTCACTTCCTTAACACAAAAATATTAAAAAAAATTATGGGTTCTGTTTGGATTACATCAAAATTAAAGACTACCATAAAAATTACTCAATACCATTTCAAAATTGAAAATTTAGACAAAAAAACAAAATCAAAACCCCATATTTAGAGTGTCAAATGGCACAGATTCATGGACCTTTTTATCTCCCAAATGCATGTAAAGATCCAAATGAAAATTTAGACAAAAAAAAAAAAAAAAATCAAAGCCCCATTTTTTTAATCAAAAAAAAAATTAAAAAATTAGTACAAGAATAAAAAGAAAATTAAAAAAAAAGATATTTTCTCCATAATAGTAGCTGACTAACTTGCAAATTTCAAAGGTGATGAATGATGATTCCCTCCTTAGGTAAAAGAAATCAAAAAATTATAAAAATCAACAAAAAAAAATAAACTTTTTCTTTTTGTTGATCAGTGCTAACTGCTAAGTTTTTACACTGATATAAATGGGTTGTATTTCTTTGAATTTGCTCTGATTTTCTCTCTGTTTTAGTGTGTTTTTTGTATTGTAATGTAATGGGGTTTTATAGGGTGGCAAATTGGCAATGTGTAATGAAATGAAGCTAAAAATGGACAGTAAGAAAGTCAGCGAGAAGGGAAAATTGGAGGGCGTTTCATGTTTGGCAAATTAAATGTGGGTCCCAATCATTTCCCCTGAAATCGTGCTTTTTCGTGATAAATTGTCACCTACACTTAAAATTATTCTCATTTGTCATTTTAAATTGTTTTATTTAATTATATTAAGTTAGATTTTATTAATCACAAATTATTATAAAAGATCATATCTTTAAGAGATGCATTATATATATACATTAAATAACACCTTTAATACAACTTAGAGGAATTAAAAATGTGGCTTCATATTTTGAGATCGTTTCAGTGAGAGACGGTTTCTCACCAGAGTAGTCGAGTAATAATTTATTAATATTAATAGTTTCACATATTTTTGATATGATTACCACATATTTTTCACTAATTTTATTTATATTTTTTAATAAATATGATTTATATATTTTTTCACTATCTTAATTTTAATATTTTTTAATAACTGTGGTTTATAGTTTTCTTTATTAAATTTATTATTTAATAAAATAATATATTTTTGTTATCTAAAAATATTTTTTTATTTTTAATTATTGTGAGAATTTTCAGAAAAGTTGGAAGTAAATAGTTTCGATTTGATACTGATTGCAACTATACAAGATATTGTAGTTCACTCTCTTTAGTGTCAATGACGGATCTTAAGTCGTAAATAAAGGAGTTCATTTGAATATTTTAGATTTTAGTTAATATTTTCGGTAGGATAAATTTGGTTGTTGAGTACTTCATAAAAATAATTTTCAAGTTCGCCGCATAAAAAGCTTAAAAAAAAAAAGTTCGTCACAAAAAAAGCTTAAAAAAAAGTTTGGCGCATAAACATCTAATATGACTATAATGATCCTGAAAATGCGAAGTAGTTATTAGCTCTTTAAATCTTTAGAATATGGTAACCAAGATCATTGATCAAATCTTTTTATAGTCTATCCTATATGGACTTTTTAAATCAAAAGATATTAAAGCATTGGATAACAATTATATCAGTTCATCTTGTATGAGATAGAACAATATAAATTAAAGCATTTCTCTGAATTTTCACTTTAAAATAATAAATGATCATTTTAATATACTAAATATATATTGATTATTCCAATAAAAATAGTGTCAATTTGTATTTTAACAAATACTTCTATACATGAAAAGAGAAATTTGTTCCCATGGCATCGTTTAGAAGGTACCCTATTGGTTTGTGTTCGCATGGGCTTGCGCGAGATACAAAATATATGTACGTATGTTGTTAATATATGTACGTATGTTGTTAATCAAATACTAAAGTTACAAATTTTATAATTATTATTATTATTAGACTAGTACTATATATATTTATCGTCTTAAGGTGAACAATATTAATATAGTGATTATTTATAATTTAAAATGATCATTTTCATTCTTAAATTAATCATTTAAAAAAATAAGCTAATTATATGGACATGTCTCATGATAAAAAACAATATAACGAACTGAATTAAAAACCATTTTTTGTTTTTAACAAAATACGACAAAACTAGATATTTTGCTAGATTTTTAATGATAATAGATTTGTAATTGAAACCGTGTTATATTCAATATAACGACCATAACCATTTTTTTTACACAAATTCTTTTAAGAGACGGTCTCACCATGAGACGTGTCCCATACTTGGTTACATTGCCTAATAATAGAAATTTTTAATATAATAAACCTTTTACATAGACTCATCTCACGGTGAGACGGTGTCATTAATTTATTGTAATTGTTATGTCAAGTCGAAAAGGATAATTATAATTTTTCAATATAGTTTAAAGATGAGCAACTCCTACATACTTAACAATTTATGAGATCCAAATATAATTTTAAAATAAAAGTCACTTTATTTATTTAATGTGAAAATTTTTAGACATACATGTGGAAATGGAAATACTACACGCCCCATATTGAACTTGATAGATAAAAACTATTTTACTTGAAAGTAATTACATCATTAAGGACACAATTATCGCCAATTCACTTTGCTAGATTAATTTAATTTTATTAAAGTAAACTTAGACCCTATTTATTTCATCCGATATTAATTTCTTTACTGATTTTTACTGATTGTATTGATTTTGTTTATAAATTATAACTAAATTGTACTCATTAAAACTTTTTTTTTTCTGATTGTAGCTAATTTTTACTAATGATAGCTTATATTTACCAATTACAAATGATTTTTGTTGATTAAACAAATTTTTACTTATTAAAATAAATTTTTACTGATTACTTATTTTTTTGAGGTGAAATAAACATGATCTTATTGTATCAAAATTTACCTTGTCAAATAGAATTTATTTTTGATTCTTTCATATTTTTCTTATTTTCTAATGGATTGAACATATTTTAACTTTATGATATTGTTTGACTTAAGAATCAATTTGATTTGTAGAAATCAATGTTCTCGATAATAAAGATTTTTTATCAATAAAATAAGTATATATATATATATATATATATATATATATATATATATATATATATATATATATATATATATATATATATATATATATATATATATATAACAAAATAAAGTTTTGGCAATAAGTAATTATTTAAAGATAGGTTTAGTAAATAAAAATAATTTTAAGTAGGAAAAATCAAATTAAGATATTAAATACCCTTTTTGTAAAACAAGCAATAATAGATTGTAATAAATTGAGATGATAGTGAGAAAATTAATGGAATACAATTGTACCTACAATGATCAAATAATTAAATGCAATGAACATAATTCTTTATAAGCTGGCAGAAAATAATTTTAATATTTAATGTTATGGTAAATATTGAGGGTAATTACTCATGATAATTAGGAAAACATTATTACACTACTTGGATTGATTAAGGAAAAGGATGACGAGTTTTAAAGAAAAATTCTCCTCATCTCTGACATTTTGATCAGGACAATGTAAAATAAGTTTATACTCCCTTCAATTGATATTAATTATCCCATTTGATTTTTTATTATTATTTATCGATTGCTTTTAATTTTTATTTTATTCCTAATCTAGATATTAAAATATAATCAAGTAGAATCTAATTTGATTCGTCTAAAATTTTATTAATATTAATTTTACATAATTTTTAGTTAAGATTTAAATAGTACATTAAATAAAGTGTAAAAATAAATATAACAGTTAGTGTGAATTGAAAGGAGTATCAGAGTAGACCTCAACTTTTTATCTTCAAAATCTGATAAAAAACTATAGTGGTTTATAACTTAAAATTTTGACTAAATATAAAATGATCAAGTCCTAAAAGAAGAAATTAAAGTAGGTAGTGAAACTCAATCGAAGTTAAGTTCGATGGTTTTGACTTATTTTATCAAATTTGTTAAATATTTAATTTCACATCATTATTTTATAGAGATCTACAATATTTCTAATTTTATGTATTTTTAGTAAATATTTTCTTATTGAAACCTTAAAAACGACCTCTAGATATTTATTGTAAGAACTTTAAAAACAAAAAAAAAATTTAAAAAAGGTTTAACTATAAGAACAACTTATTAAAACTTAATTCTTAGGGTCAACCCAATTCCAACAAATAAAAAAGACCTAACTAAAAAGTAATATCTCTCAAAATTGTCTCGTGCATAACCCAACTTAAAATATGTCGAAAAAATTGTTTTAGCAAGTCTATATAATAGCCACTTTATAACGTTAAAGTTTCTAGACAACGACTAAATAAGAGGCATTAATTTTAATTAATTGTTACACATAGAGTTGTTCAAATAAATATGACAATTTGATATTTATTTAACCGAATTAATTAACTTTGACCTGATTATACAAAATGAATTTAAAATTATGTACAAATTATTATGAACACAAAATTCGATATTAATCACCTGACCTGAAATAAAAGCAATAATCTGAATGAATAGTTGTAGTTCAACACTTACACCACTGGCTTTTTGCACTATATCATGCAATTCCTATTTGAGTTGCTTTGATAGGTTTAAAAGTTAATCCCTTTGTTGTAACTTCTTTTGGCCTCATCTTAGCTTCTTTTTGTCATTGTATGCTATGGTGAATTGTGTGATTTCATTTTACCAAATTCATGCATAATACCACCTATATAATGATTTGTTTTTAACCGTATTAGTCTTTGTTTTCAAGAGGATTATATGTGCTCAAATTTATTGAATTAGTTTGGTTTTCGTCTTAAAAGGAAATTATGAATATGATAGTTTAGAATATTTGCGTTACATGCAGAAGTTAATTACTTAATTTTTGGCTTTTATAGTGTATTGTTAGTTTGTAACATATAACTATTACTTTTCTTTGGTGAAGTCTTACTTTTTTTACTCATTTTTCTTTAAGAATTTTAACATTTTTCCTGTTTTGGCGGGACAATATTGCAACTCAAGCGTTTTTGTAATCGTAGGTCGACCACTGATATTATATACTCCTTTTGCTCTTAAGAATTTGCTATATGTTTAAAATGTCACTCATAGTCTTATATCGTACCATAACTATTATATTTTCACTCTCAACTTAACTTTTGCGACTTATCGTATATAATTTCCTCTCTCTAAGTTTAATCTTCTTTAGGGCTTGATTTTCTCCTTAAGAAAAATTACATGGTTGGATTATCCACATATATGATTTTCTCCTTCAATCATACATATTTATTGTCATAGGCTCATTGAAATTTTAATTCACTGTGTAACTCATTATATTCAATGTACCTCTTCCTCTCCAAGCTTTTCAAAGTTTATGTCATTCGACTTTTCAAACTATTACATTTTTGATTTTTTTTTTTTAATTTTATTCAATATTTGCAACTATAAAACCTTTCTTATGTCTCTGTTTGAAAATTATAAATTCATGTATGTCTATACATCCATTTTAAATAAATTTCTTGATTAGCTTCTATTTTTTACAATTAATTTGTTACATAAATACCCCTTATAAATCTCCTCTTCATATATTCATTCTTTTTCATTCATTTGTATGTATGCATAGCTCTTCTTCACTCCTCTCCCTCTCTGTAAAATCTGTAATGGCTTCCATTGAAGTCAATGTATCAATTCAATGTAAAATCAAATAGTTCGCCACTCAATTGCTATTGTCTTATCGAATAGGGATACCAAAATTTATTGTAGAGTATTATTGCTTTAATTGATCTCTAGTAAAATTTTGGATTTACATAGTGATTGTAGCTTTTTTAGTTCCAATCCTTAATTTAAAAATTTGATTTTCATCGTTTATTGAAATGACAAATTCATTTTCCCCTTCTATATGCTTTTATCATATGTTCAAAAATATGAAATTATAACTAATATTTTCATGACGTATCAACTACTTTCTTTTTTCAAAAAATATATAATTTATCCCTCCAATTTTCAAAAATTTAGAAAATTATTTTTCAATAACTATAAAAATTTAGTTATTTCCATTATATAATCTCGATCGTTGATAACTACTATACCCCACTTCTCCCATTACCATATACATATCTATAAATAAAAAGAACCTGAAATATAAACAGTTATCACAATCTTACTTCCAAAGAATAATAACCAAAAACATGGAAAATCAAGAAGATAATATGGAGAGAAGAACAATGCAAAACAACAATGGCGTAACAAGATCACTATCACATGTATGGGATGATCTCGATTATGAATGGAAATCATGGTTAATCCCCATTTTCATGGGGATTAATGTCTTAATCTTCTTAGTTATGATGTTTATTAATAATTGTCCTTCTCATAACAATATTACTATTAATGGAAGAAGTTGTGTTTGGAGTTTTCTTGGAAGGTTCTCTTTTCATCCTCTTCATTATAATCCTCTCCTTGGTCCTGGCCCTCATACGTACGTAACACTTGACATTTACACTATTTTTAATTTGTTTTGTATTTGTTTTTATTTTTAATTCACATTGTTTAAAAAGCTTTTACATCAAAAATGAAAATAAATAAATAATAAGAAAGTATTATTAATTTGTTTCGAGTTTTTACTTTACTCTTCATATTTTTGTTTTATAATCATCTAGGAGTTGTTGTTTTCTTTAATGTTGGATAAATGTCAAATTTTATTGTTGATATGATATTTAAAGTACAATTTTGCTCAAATATTCTTAATTTTGGTGAATGGTATGGTTTTACAATTGTGAAGTATCAACTCTATAGTTTAATTATCAATTCATTGTGCATTTTCCTTGTCTAAATCAAAACCTAGTTTTAAAATATACTCCTTTTTGGTTATAGTTTCATATTTCCAAAATTTAGTAGGGTTTTTTGATAATAAATTTCGATGGGATCAAAGATTTATAGTTTTTTGATATCAGATTATAGTGGATTATATAGTAAAATGACTAATTAAATAATGTGTAATTTTACTTCATGTTAAGTTGTAGATGATGTTTGGCGGTTAATAACTTCTTTGTTATCACGAACTCCCAAACCGCACCCTTAGTTGAATCACTCGATGTTATTGTGGCAGTAAAATGTTGTTATCGTACTTCTAATTATATGTTTTTTTTTAAAAAAAATCATGTGATCTATTTTTTGTGCATGCATAAAGATTAATGAAGATGGGAGCTATAACTTGGTCAGCAGTTGTGCAACACCATCAAGGATGGAGGCTGTTTATCTCCATATGGTTACATACCGGACTCATTCATCTTCTAATCAATATGCTAAGCCTCTTCTTCGTAGGCACTCACCTCGAGCAGAAATTTGGATTTCGTAAGTCCTTTTTTTTATAGGTACATAATAGTTTGAAAGAAAGAAAAGACTAAAGAAAAAAAGGCAACGATTTTTTTTTTTGATAACTGAATATTTTATTAATAAAAAGACATATGAACAATAAATCTAACTATCGGCATTAAAAACTCCGTAGGGAAAAAGTTATAAAAAAGGAGAATTGTAGTTTAATCATATGTCAAAAGAGTCATACACTAACAGTCCATAAGGACAATCTATCCTGCTATGATCAAGAGTGAGATCATAAAAAACTCCTAATGCTCATACATTACAACAATCAACCTAAGGCTACAAATCCAGACAGACAACGATAATAATGATCAAACCCAAATACCTCTGGTAAAAAGTGATATATGTTTCAAAATACCCAATTTTAAAAAAATATTACTTAAATATGCATCTTTTTTCTTTTATTTTTTAAAATTACTATATATTACTATTTAAAAAAGTTAATAGTCAAAATTTGATTTTATAAATTAGTGGAACGTGATAGAGATTAAAACATATTCTAGGGACATGATATTAGTAGTCAACATGATAGAAAGGTTATAGGCTGGAATCTCAATATCTTTTCGTTATTTCAAGTGGAATCTGTAATGTTATGTATGAGGATTATATGCACGCTTCTAGCCCAAAGGAATATTATGTAAACAAAGGTTGATAGAGTTTAAAATATATCTTAAAGTTAAAATTATTAGATTAAATTTTTAGTTAAGTTGATCTCTTAACTCAATTAAAATGGTAATTACCCTTGTTGAATTGTTGTATGATTGTCATATATTTTCTTTTGGCACAGTGAAGATTGGAACGATCTACTTATTAGCAGGAATTGGTGGGAACATGACTTCATGCCTATTTTACCCTAAGCATATATGTGTTGGTCCAACTAGTGCTTTATTAGGCCTTATTGGATCAATGTTTGCTGATCTTGTTACAAATTTGACTATTTACAACAATAAGGTAATCTTTTTTTTTTTTTTTTTTACAAAAATGAAATTCACTATATTAAATATTTGCAATTGGATGTTTTCTAATTAAATTCTTGTCATTTTACTACTATATAGGTTCTTGCAGGGTTAACAATCTTGTTAATGTTCGTGATCAATTTAGTTATAACCGTTGTTCCTCACCCACACAATGCCGGGCCCATTGGTGGGTTCATCATAGGCATCCTTCTCGGGTTCATATTGTTGCCTCGCCCGGTTGTAGGGTGGCATCACCTTTATGATCATAGTACTAACTCCAAGTTTAAGCCACACCAATATGTGTTTGGGATTACGTCTCTTGTCATTCTTGTTATAGGGTAAGTGCCATCATATACTTACAATACCCTAATTTTATGACAACGTACTTTGAAAAAAAATAAATTGAACTTAAATGAATATAAATTCTTATGTTTTGTGGTGATTGATAATTTGCAGGTTTATTTTGGGATTAATAATGCTGTTTCGGACCTAAAATTGCTACATTTATTAGTGATTGAGCTTAATATCACGATTTTATATGATGCATCACTTGGTTTAATTTTGTTTTTTAGTTATGAGTATTATTTTTAATATGAGTTGTTTTTATAGCTATTTTGTGAAAAAACTCTTGTTATAATTAAGTATATCTAAACATTAAGATGTTGCATACTTATCTCAATTTAGTCGTGTGTTTATTTCCTTTGTTAAATTTCTCAAATTATATTAAAATCGTTTGTTTTGACATAAGTAATATTTCACCAAGAAGTGGGTATGGTAATTGAATTTCAATGAAGTGTAGGAAAATTAGATTCCCTATGAATGTTGTTAAACAAACAAACCCAAATCATCAAATTAACTTAATTTTTTTAGCAATTAAATTGTAGCATAGTAAAATAATTGTATAATATTTTCCTTCTTAATCAGTGCATGTATTAAAATTATTTTTGCCACATCCTTGGTGAAGGGGAATCAAGATGAAGTAAAGGTTGAACCCCCTTACAAAAGATTTACACTTGTACATGGTCTATAATCATAATTTTAATTGCATATTATCACAAATCAAAGAAAGAGATAAAGTAATGCATCTTTTCAGTTTTAATCCTCGATAATTTTAATTGAATGCAAGAAGAAAATAAAAATAAAAAATAAAAAAAAAAGATCGAGAAGGTTACTAAGATTCGTTAGTTAAGCACTTGGAGAAGACAATATCAACCTAATCATCAATTGTGGTTTTTGATATACAATCATAAGAGAAGTGTTAAATATGACATTTTGAGAAGAAACAAAATTACAATAATTGTTTCCCCAACTATTTAAGAGATAACAAAGTGGGAGAAACGAATACCATCAAGAAACGGTAACGATTACCACAACATCTTTTTCAAAAACTTGATAATGGTAACAATTAATTGATTCCGCTTCCAATCTTAAAATTTTTGATACAAACAGCCCCTTAATTTCATCCACAAATTATACTCCTTCTTCATCGTAACCAATCACTTCTATCCTCTATAAGTTTTTTGTTTTATTATTAAATTTAATTTTCTTTTTCATTAAATTTCATCAACAAATTTATAGGTGCGACACATATCATTAAGATTAATTGGGCGATCGGTATGGGGCACCCATGGCAGGTAGAACTTTTCATATCTATATCCACCCCCTACTCACCAAAATCATTCCCATATTCACCCTCAACTAGGCGAACACAGTGTGAAATCCGTTTAATTAATACATCTGTCATCCCTAACTATTGTCAGGAAGTTCAAAAATCAATGAGACAAATTTTAATAAAAAGTGATGCAAATGAAAGAGCCAAAGGAATACAAAGAAGGAAGCCTAAGTCTAACAAAACAACTCTAAAACATAAGCCAAGCAACTGAAAGCTATTCTCCTCTCCGTTTTATCAATAATGATCATAGACTTTGAGAAGGTGGTGGATGTGAGGTGGGTATATCTATGATGAATATGCCTAGTTAGCTATAGTGGGTGGGGATGAGTTTAAATGCATATTCACGTGGACAGATGTAGATTTAAAAATTTTACCTGCCATAGATGGCTGATAGGTGGTGGGTCTAGGTATGGGGGAGGGCATGCCGCATCCAATCGCCCTTCCCCTCCCTTATTTTGCCATCCCTGCAATATAATAATTTTACGACACAAATTTATATTCTTTCTTTATCAAAGTAAGTCATTTCTATCCCCATTAGTTAAGTTTTTTTGTCTTATTATTCAATTTAATTTTCTTTTCCATTAAATTTCATCCACAAACTTATAGGTGCAATATGTATCATTAAAACGAAGATGAGTTGTTTTGTTAGACTTGGCTTCATTCTGGCCCTTTAGTCTTGACATGCCTAGGATTAGATATTAATTATTGGTTTCAAATTATTATATACAAGTGAAAAAATAGAAGTATCAAGATTAAATAATTATGAATTTGACTTAAATTTGTTCTAGTTTTTTTGGGATGGCTCCGGGAACTCACAGGGTGGCCCCGCTTTCAATCTAAATATTTTTAAGTAAAATATCTATAAAGTCAGCCTAAGTATACATTACCTAGTATATAACTATATATAATTAATTGTCAGAATAAAATCACAAACTAAGACTAAAGCTATTTTAAATAGCGTAAAATTAAGAAAAAGATGGCTAGAATATTAATATTAGATGTTCTTCATAAAACAAAATTTAAAACATATAGTGATTTTTCAGGTTATACAATTTCTGGAGGTTTAACAATTTTCTATACATCTGCTGTGCTTTTACTGTTTATGATAGTTATGATCATATTTGGTTGTAGTGATGATGCTGAGGAAACAAGCACATGCTCGTCGGAAGAATAATCATAGTGGTCATAGCTCTGCTGTAGCAGCTACCCGTGGTCATCATTCTGGTGGACATCATTCCGGTGGCCACGGTGGTGGTCATGCTGGTGGTCATTTTGGTGGTGGTGGTGGTGGTAGTTAAAGTTGCTCGGATCTATGGTAAAGTAATACAATGAGATTCTAGGTATGATCTGCCTAGGCATGTTCCGAATCATTTAACTTAAAATTATATTAATATTAAATTGTGTAATATATGATGCAGAACAATAATGTTAATGTACTCTCTTAAGTCTTACCTCCCCTTTGATATTCCTATGGAGTTCTATTTAATGGGAAAAATTTGTACATGATTTTTAATGGATATTATGAGTTCAAATATATAAATGAAAAATCTTTTTAACTTCGTCTCAATGTATAAAATTAGATTATATACTTTTTATAAGTTTTTTTTAATGCTTTTAGAGTTAATGAGTCTTGAACACGCGTTTTAAACACTGTGTAAAAAATAAATGAGAATATCAAAATGAAATGAAAAGAGTAATTGTTTTAACACATATGGGTGTAAAGACGAGTGCTCAACCCACTAATGGTGAAAGCCATATGGTGGGCCGGCAAGGGTCCAAACCTACAGCCTACACTTTCGTTGGCAATTCTTACGGCTTATTTTTTTAATTCGACTCAAATAGATTTTTTAATTACATATTGCTAGTTTGCTTTATACTAATATAATGGATTCTAACACTTTTTGGAAGGAAGTGAAGTGAATAGAAGAGATGATAGTGAGAATTCTTCCCAAATCTTTCCATTATTGAAAGATTTTGTTATAATAAACTGCGAGTAAATGTTTCATTTCAATTCCTTTTTTGTAAATTTCTCAAAACTTCATTTGAGATCTAAAATTATACGATGGATAATGTTTTCAAACCTATTATTTTCACTTTGACTTTTCCTTTAACTTTCGTCTTTTTTTAAACACAAAACAAATTTGCTTCATCTCAACTTGCCTAAAGATCAAATTTTCAAACTTCTCAAAGTCTATGATCATTATGACAATGTTGAATACCACCCAAAACACACCAAAGTAAGCTCAGTCAAACCTCTGCTCTAATATAAAAAGTGACTTAATTTTCCTAAAATCACGTATTGCTATGCTATTTCAATTTTTTAGCTAGCTAGTTCAATATCCTACACACATGAAAACCATACATCAAAACATTTGTTTTTACGTTTTAATATTTTTGAAGAATATTTTTAATATTTTGGGGTTTTAGACAACCGTCTTGTCTTATATATGGGCATGTCTAGTTGCAACAAGTTCATAAGCTAGCTTCATATTGCATTTAAAGGTGAATAAATTGTAATTATGATCAGCCAAACTCTACATATGTCTATCTCTAACACAAATGCTTAGTTGGGATTGTTATTGAATGAGTTTGAGTCATGATTATTGTGTAGATATAAAATGAGTTAATTAAAATATTCATCGTGTATTTTTTTTGTCTTTTATATTTGCTATTGAAAATGACATTTTTTCTTATTATATATCACTTTTAGTAGCAAATCAATAGAGATAGAGGAGTATATTGCATTTATGATTGCTTTTTTCTATGATGTCATGCTACTTAGACATTAAATCAAGGGTAAACCTATTTTAATCCAAAACATATCAATGTTCATTCGTCTAAACTCGATGTGCTACTTTATTGGGCTGTATTGAGGATCTATGAAGCTTTTGTCGAGCCATGTTGAGCTCCTTATGAAATTGACTTTAGTTGTTCTTGTAAAAGACGTCTTTTAATGATTGAGACAATTTCAAAACAAAAAACCTATACTCATACTTTGTATTAGTTGAATTACTCATGAATAAAATGCGCCTCATAAAGAGACGATCTCAAACAATAATTTGTGATTTGACTTTGTTATCTCCATCCAAGTAGTTTTTAGATGCTTGCCTACCGTGGATCTACACATTCAGGCAGGACCATCTAATTATTTCGAACATTTATCGTTCACAAATTCTTGTGAGAGACGGTCTTTTTGAGAAACCATCTCTAAATGGGTCGGACCCATTATATATATTTTAAAAATATTGTAAGTATGTATTAAGAATGATGTAAGTAGACATTTAAGATATTGAAAGTAGACATTAAAGATACGGTAAGTAAACATTAGGACAGTGTAAGTATACATTAAGAATATGGTAAATAGTTATTAATCTTTAATGGGCCGGAGTGAGATACGTCTCTCAAGTGACGGATTCTTTATCGTTTGCATATATTCTCTTGCTTTAGTTTCTTGTACATAATCAATGTAAAAGAATTGATTGCTTTGGATATACAAAAATTATTGAATCAAAAGCAAAAGGTTGGAATTTTGATGAGTTGATAAAAGGAACTAAGGAAGATATAGGCTAGAGATGATTTTTTATATACAAAAGTGAAAAATATTATGAAATATCAAAATTTACATGAACATTATGATAATAGATTAAAATGAATGGAGGATAAAAATAAATTAGGAGGACCATTTATTTATTTAAAAAAGTTGATCATTGCAAATTTTACATTTAACAATCTCTCAATTTATTTAAATTTGTAATCAAACCCATATGTTGAGAATTGATATTACTTATAAGGCCTTTACATTACAATGGAAAAAAGTTTTAAGTTTATGCTTTCAAAATTTAATACAATTAAAAAAGGAGGCCTGATTTGATCAAATTAATTATAGTATTAATGAGCGGGTTATCATTATCCTACCGCTCACCATCTTCTTTATTAGAGCTTGGAATAGGCAATAAGCGATAAATACTTGCAAATTGAGAGTTTTTTTTTTCAAAATATGTTAAATTTATCATATTGACTTTAATTTAAATATGCAATAAAAATAGACAAAAAGTCATTCAACTTTCATGAAAAAACTCACAATTTCTTTATTGATCACCAAACTTCAACCAATCATATTCTTAAAGCATTTTAGAACTTAAAAAATTGTGATCCACCATCACATAACCCTAATACATATCATATTCATTACTATTTACTACCAAACAAACATATATCATATCATTAGAAAGAAAATGGAATATCATAAACCAAACATATATTTAATAGCCATTGTGGATGTATTATTGATCATACTATCATGTGCCACGTGGACAATTGAGGCGACCACAGTGGATTGTCCAACTGTCACTCAGATGTTGAACACGTGTTCAGTGTTCATTAGCTATGGTTCACCGGACCCACTACCGGATTCGCCATGTTGTAATGCAGTTATGGGCTTGAGTAATATGAGTGATTCAGGAGAGAATAGGCGGTCCACATGTAAATGTATAATGGGCCTGATTGCTGCTTATAGTCCTGATGCCACTTCTATTGCTACTTTACCGGGCTTTTGTGGAGTTTCTTTGGGCTTTACTATTGATCCAAATACAAACTGTGATATACTGATATGTATGCATCTTCTGCTTTTTCTTTTTTCACTCATTCTTTATTGAAACCATCTCACCATGAAACAACCTCAATTAGTTTAGCCCAAAATCTTTTTAAAAAACTGCTCTCCGTACAATTCGAATTTTATTATTTTTGATATTTTTTTGTTAATGTGCTGCTTGTATGAGCTTGTCTCACAGTAAGACGGTCTCATATAAGACTTGTTTTTTTTCTTTTGTTAGTCTGTATGACCGTCTTACCATGAGAAAAACCCATATAATTAGCCTATTTTCTCTAATCAATCACTTTAACATGGTAAGTGATTACTTTAAAACGGTAAGTGATCATTTTAAGACATTGAGTGTACATTTGGCTGACCCAATAGAGTTGGTTTTACCGTTAGACTGTCTCAATTGAAAATTTGTATTTTTTTAGAGTTTAGAGATCATAATCAAATTCTAGGCTTTTCTAAAAAATAGTGTTTACTATTGGGATAAGATCCGATTCTCAATTTTTTTTTTATTTCTCTCTCTCCACAATATTTATAAATTATATTGAAAAATTGACAAAATATAGGTTTAAATTCCGAAAAACATGATAAATTTTCCAATGATTTAATTTTTACCAATGAAAAAAAAAACAATACAGGCATTGAATTCTCTTTTATCGTGAGATAGTTTTGAATGGGACTAAATAACCCAATTGAATTAATTAGAACATTTATTTTCGCACTTTAAAAATACTCAAATTTAATTGTTTATGTTTAACACATTATTTTTAGATGCTTTAGTTATTAAAGACCAACTTTAATTATTTAAAATAATTAATTAAAACATGTCTCACCAGTTAGATGGTATATATTTGATGTTTTTGATTATGGTCTATGATTTAATGGTTGTTAATTTTCATGTCTATGCAGGATTATTCAACCGGAAAAGTAACGATTTGGGTGCTAAATAAGGAGCTTTAGGTTCTTGTAAGGTTTCTATTCTTACAAAGATTTTGAAGGCATTACTATTTCACAAATTCTTCTATAACACAGTTTTACTATAAGAAGCGCTTTATATTTAGATTGAATAGTTCAATCAATATAAATTATTAATATATAAACTCCTCGTTATGAGGTCGTTTCACTGAAAAACGATGTCTCACAAAAATAACTCTTACTATATACTATATATAATTATAATTATAATTATGTCTCTTTGTCTCTAGTGTCAATGTTCATTTAATTGAAAACACACTACTTTTTAAACTTTTTTTTTTTTATTGAAACTAAATAAATGTATTGTTCATTTTTCTTCTTAAAAGGATATGTCATTGAAATAATTCATAGGAACTATTTGATAAGAATCAAAAAATTTATAATAGGTCACTCATTGATAACAATGTCTAAAAATAAATAAAAGTGTAATTACAATGTACCATGTAATCAATACTTGTTTTGGAGTGACAAATATTTATATATTGATCCCGATTTAAAGATTAATACACCTAATTAATAGCTAAAATATTATTTTATTTGTTTTAGAAATATTTTTATGAGATAATTATCTGCATTCCACTGGTATTAAATGGAAGTATTAATATAGTATGCATAGTTTAAGTAGTTGAGTAAATAAATCTATAATGACTCTAATTTTTGCTTTCTAGACTCACTTTTTAAGGAATATTCTTTTATTACCCCTTGGTTAATCAACATTACTCATCTATCCCTTACCAATTACAAATATTTTTTTAATGGCGTATTATTTTGCAATTTAGTTACTGCTAGGTGTAATAAATATTTGATAATTAATTGCTTCTAAATACTATTAATACAAATTGATTTACCTGCTGAATTTAATCTTGAAAATATCATACTAATAGAGTGCGATACATATACATATACATATATATATATATATATATATATATATACATATACATATACATATACATATATATACATATATACATATACATATATATATACATATATACATATACATATATATATATATATATACATATATATATATATATATACATATATATATATATATATATACATATATATATATATATATACATATATATATATATATATACATATATATATATATATATACATATATATATATATATACATATATATATATATATACATATATATATATATATATACATATATATATATATATATATATATATATATATATATATATATATATATATATATATATATATATATATATATATATAACATGCATTCAATGCACGAACTGTATCAATAAGGTATATGATAATTATACTGACTATTAGTATTTTCATCTATATAATGTAGTTTAATAGATATTAGCTTAACTTCCCTTATTTATTTATTTTTGTGCCCCTTATATGTTTTTGCTATCATAGTTTAGTTACAGTTTATATATGAGTTGTAAGTTGTAGGTGTCTTTCCAGACGCGTTGTGTATCATCCTCCCTTCTCTTTGTTGAAACCTTTCTTTTTTGGAGATAAACTAACTGTGTGCATTTCTCCTTGGAAAAGGCATGGGTAAGATTTATTCGCTACCCTTCTCCCCCGAACCCTAACTTGCGCGGAATATTGAGTTAATGATTCTGACTCTGACTCTAGCTTAACTTCCCATTTAAATGCATAAACTAGTTTAATTAAATCAAAAAAACTATATTATTATGATTATTATTATTAATATATTTGATGTACATATATCATTATATATTATATTTAAATAAACAGAGAATATATATTTTTATATTTATTATGATGAATGTTTTGCTTAATATAAATGAAAACTAATATTTATCAAGTTTTTGTTAAACATTTATCTGTTTTACGCTTAGTATTTTTATCTTAAAAAATAAACATAGTTGCAATACGTTTCATTATGATTTATATGTAATTATTCAGTTGCTTGGCTTTTGTCATGGTAATATTTATTCTTTTATTAATTTATTTAATAATTAACGTTATATTACTTAATTACCCCTTGACCTTTCGGGTTGACTTTGACTTTCAGTCAACGGACCTTCTTCTGGATTTTCCATCTCCCTTGAATGGCCCATGAATTAGTAACCTCTCAATGCCTTAAACTACCTTCCCGTAAAGCAACTTCCCATTCTTCCACAATGCATGGATCTCCTTACTTCAAGATTGATAACTGTCCACTACTCCCATGTTAGTCCACTTCTCTTCAAAGATAACTTCCCCTTGATTGAATGGTAATCCTTCCTCCATGAGAATTGACTGCCCATGTCTTCCATGATCTTCAACTCCCACTCTATGATGTAACTTCCCTTCCTCATCATTATAAATATGGGCTACCATCAAGAGAGGAGGGGGCATCTGAAAATAATTCTCTTAAGTATCCTTGCTCCTACTCCCCTTCATTAGCCTACCAACATTCCAATAGCATCACACACTGCATCTTTTTGTATTCATTCTGTAATCACTAACTCCATATTCTCATATCCACGTTCTAACTTGAGCGTCGGAGGGGTTTTCCGGGAGATCACCCCCCGGACAAGGCTAACGTGTTGTTTTGCAGGAAATCAAGTCACTTCCTCCCACGAGTTGCTCCTCTTGATCACACTTCTACCTATCTCCAGGTATTTTAAGTGTCTTTTACACTTCCTCGTTTCTTTACCGAAACAGCTTTTGTTTTAGAATTGCTTTTTTAGACTTGGCTTCCTTCTATTTATTTATGTCGCTCTCATTTGCCCTTTTTTTTTAATTTGTCTTATTGATTTTATACCTTTTTTATGGTAATGATATTACTTTCTTTTTAATTTCATCTATAAATTTATATTCCTTCTAATTTGTCTCATTAATTTCATCTACCATTCACTTCTATAACGATTTATATGTAATTTCACTGATTTAGTACCTTTTAATTTGTTATAAAAGGGGTTCAAAATCAATGGAACAAATTTTAATAGAAAGTGATGCAAGTAAAAGAGACAAAAGGAAAACAAAGAAGGAAGCCAAGTCTAAAATAAGTTTGAATGTATAGTTTGGGTATGACGAAATAAGTTTGAATGTATATTCACATGGACAGATTATGTTGATATAAAATTTTTACGTGCCATAGTTTGGGTATGACGAAGGGCATACCGCATCCACTCGCCTTTCCCCCATTTTGCCATCCCTGCAATATACTAATTTCACGACACAACTTATATTCTTTCTTTATCTAAACAAGTCATTTCTATCCCCCATTAGTTAAGTTTTTTGTCTTATTATTCAATTTAATTTTCTTTTCCATTAAATTTCATCTATAAACTTATAGGTGCGAGGAGCTTTCAGTTGCTTGCCTTTTGTTTCAGAGTTGTTTGGTAGACTTGGCTTCATTTGGCCCTTTAGTCTTGACTAATAATAGGAGTATCAAGATTAGATAATTATAAATTTGGCTCAAACTTATTCTAGTTTTTTTGGAATGGGTTCGGGGTGAAGGACCCTCATAGGGCGGCCCCACTTTCTATCTAGATATTTTAAAGTAAAATGTCTATAAAGTCGGTCCCAAGAATACATTACCTAGTATATAACTAAATACCATTAATTGTTAGAACAAAATCACAAACTAAGAGTACTAAAGCTATTTAAAATAGCACAAAATTAAGATAAAGATGGCTAGAATATTAATATTAGATGTTCTTCATAAAACAAAAACATATAGTGATTTTTCAGGTTATACAATTTCTGGAGGTTTAATAATTTTGTATACATCTGCTGTGTTTTCACTGTTTATGATAGTTATGATCATATTTGGTTGTGGTGATGCTGATGATGCTGAGGAAACAAGCACACGTCCGAAGAATAATTATAGTGGTCATAGCTCTGCTACTACAGTTTCAACTGCTGCTGCAGTTTCAGCTACTGCTGCAGTTTCAGCTACTGCTGGTGGTTATCATCACTCCGGTGGCCATCATTCTGGTGGCCATCATTCCGTTGGCCATGCTGGTGGTCATTTTGGTGGTGGTGGACGTTGTTAAAGTTGCTCGGATCTATGGTAAAGTAATACAAGGGAATTCTATGTATGATCTGCCCAAGAATGGCTCTAATCATTTAATTAAAGTTATATTAATATTAAATTGTGTAAGATATGACGCACAAGAATAATGTTGATATACTCTCTCCGCTCTCCTTTGACATTTCTATGGGGGAGAAAAATTTATATATGATTTTTTATGGATATTATGAGCTAAAGTATATACATGAAAAATCTTATTAAGTTCGTCTCGATGTATAAAATTAAATTATATACTTTTTATAAGTTTTTATTTAATTCATTTACGATTCGTTTGGTTAGTGATACTAACGGCCTGTTTGGTTAGTGATACTAAATGGTGGTAATGAGAATGATTTATAGTGTAAAATTTCATCAAAAGTTCCATATCATTCCCATGGTAATGAAACTTTGACCACAAAAAAGTTTTTTTGTTTACAAATTTTCATTACCACCTAATACCACCTCTCTCAATGGTAATGCATTAAAATGAATTTTATGAAGAAAATGAGATGTTAAAGTAGCCAAGAGATTTTTTAACCAAAATTACATTAGTTTTTCATTCCCATTATCACCGTTTATTACTACCTACCAAATGGGCCGTAAATGTGGTAATAAGAATGATTTATAGTGTAAAATTTCATAAAAAGTTCCATATCAATCCCATGGTAATGAAACTTTGATCACAAAAAATTTTTTTTGTTTACAAATTTCCATTACCACCTAATACCACCTCTCCTAATGTTAATGCATTGGAATGAATTTAATGAAGATAATGTGATAGTTGAAGTTGAACAAGCATGACCATCAAGGTAGCCAAGAGATTTTTCAACAAAAATTACACTAGTTTTTCATTTCCATTACTACCGTTTATTACAACCTACCAAACGGACCGCTAAAATTATTAAGTCTTGAACACGTGTTTTAAAAACTGTGCAAAAAACAAATGACTATAAAAAATGTTTAGACGAGTGCTCAACCCACTAATGGCGAAAGCCACATGGTGGGCCGGCAAAGGTCCAAACCTACGGTCTATAATTTCGCTGGCGATTCTCGCAACTTATTTTTTTAGTTCACCCAAATAGATTTTTTGATTAATACATATTGCTAGTTTGTATTATACTAATGTAATGGATTCAAACACTTTTTAGATGGAAGTGAATTGAATAGAAGAGATGATAGTGAGAATTCTTTCCAAATCTTCCCATTATTGAAAGATTTGTTATAAATAAATCGTAAATAAATGTTTCATTTCGATTTCTTTTTTTGCAATTTTCTCAAAATCTCATTTGAGATCTAAAATTATACGATGAATAATGTTTTCAAATCTATTATTTTCCCTTTGACTTTTCCTTTTAACTTCCATCTTCTTTTACAAAACAAATTTGCATCATCTCAACTTGCCTAAAGATTAAAATTTCAAACTTCTCAAAGCCTATGATCATTGTGACATGTTGAATACCACCCAAAAAAACAATAAAGTACGTAAGCTCAGTCAAACCTCTTGTCTGATACCAAAAATGACTTAATTTTTCTAAAATCACGTATTGCTGTGCTATTTCAACTTTTTAGCTAGCTAGTTCAATACCCTACGCACATGAAAACCAAAAATCAAAACATTTGTTTTTACATTTTAATATTTTTAAAGAATATTTTAATATTTTAGGGTTTTAGACAACCGTCTTGTCTTATATATGGGCAGGTCTAGTTGCCACAAGTTCATAAGCTAGCTTCATATTGCATTTAAAGGTGAATAAATTGTGATTATGATCAGCCAAACTCTACATATGTCTATCTCTAACACAAATGCTTAGTTGGGATTGTTATTGAATGAGTTTGAGTCATGATTATTATGTAGATATAAGATGAGTTAATTAAAATGTTCATCGTGTACTCTCTCTATCTCTTTATATTTGCTATTGAAAATGACATTTTTCCTTATAATATGTCACTTTTAGTAGCAAATTCATAGAGATAGAGGAGTATATTATATTGACAATTGCTTTTTTCTATGATGTCATGCTACATAGACATTAAATCAAGGGTAAACTTATTTTAATCCAAACCATATCAAAAAAGGAACCTATATACTCATACTTTTTATTAGTTAAATTATTTAACTCATGAATAAGAAGCGTATCACAATGAGACGATCTCATATAATAACTGTGATTTGACTTTGTAATCTCCATCCAACTAGTTTTTAGATGCTTGCCTACCGAAGATGTACACATTCGGGCCGGGCCACCAATTCTCGTTTGCATAATCTCTTGCTTTAGTTTCTTGTACATAATCAATGTAAAAAAAACTGATTACTTTGGATATACAAAAATTATTGAATCAAAAAGCAAAAGGTTGGAATTTTGATGAGTTGATAAAAGGAAGATATAGGCTAGAGATGATTTTGTATGTTGTTTTTATGTTATTTTATGTAGACCTAGTCTTTCTCTTTAAGTAGGTGTTTTTTCGAGACAACGTTGTCACTCATATCCTCTTATGCAGGTTTTCTTCTGTTTGGGGGTAAAATCGATCGCTTTCCTCTAGTTTTCCTTGTGAAGGGAGTACGGGCATGGATTGTTCGTCAACTTCCCTCACCCAGACCCTGCCCTTGAGCGGGATATTGGGTATGTTGATAATGATGATTTTGTATATACAAAAGTGAGAAATATTATGAAAAATTGAAATTTACATGAACATGTATGATAATAGATTAAAATGAATGGAGAATAAAAAATATATTTGGAGGATCATTTATTTATTAGAAAAAGTTGAGTAAATTGCAAAGTTTACATTTAACAATCCCTCAATTTATTTAAATTTTGTATCCAAACCCATATGTTGAGAATTGATATTACTTATAAGGCCTTTACACATTACAATGGAAAAAAGTTTTAAGTTTATACTTTCAAAATTTAATACGATTAAAAAAAGAGGTCCGATTTGATCAAAGCCATTATAGTTCTAATGAGCAGGTTATCATTATCCTACCGTTCACCATCTTTCTTTATCAGAACTCGAAACAGGCAATAAGCGACTAGTACTCGCAAGCTGAGAGTTATTTTTTCTAAATATATTAAATTATTATGTTGACATTAATTTAGATGTGCAATAAAGATTGAAAAATAGTCGTTAAACTTTCATGGAAAAACTCACAATTTCTTTATTGATCACCAAAACTTAAACCAAATGCACCAAGCATATTCAAGCATTTTAGAAGTTAAAAAATTGTGATCCACATTACATAACCCTAATACATATCATATTCATTACTATTTACTACCAAACAAACAAATATCATTAGAAAGAAAATGGAATATCATAAACCAAACATAAATTTAATAGCCATTGTGGATGTAATATTGATCATACTATTGATATACTGATATGTATGCATCTTCTCTTTTTTCTTTTTTCACTAATTCTTTATTTAAACTATCTCACCATGAGTCAATCTCAATTAGTTTAGCCCAAAATCTTTTAAAAACACTGCTCTCTGTACAATTCAAATTTTATTATTTTTGATATTTTTTTGTTAATGTGCTGCTTGTATGGGCTCGTCTTACGGTAAGACGGCCTCATATTAGATTTGTTTTTTTCTTTTGTTAGTCTGGTATGACCGTCTTACCATGAGAAAAACCCATATAATGAGCTTATTTCTCTAATCAATCACTTTAACATGGTAAGTGATTACTTTAAAACGGTAAGTGATCATTTTAAGACATTGAGTGTACATTTGGTTGACCCAATAGAGTTGGTTACCGTTAGATTGTCTCAATTGAAAATTTGTATTTTTTTAGAGTTTAGAGATCAAAATCAAATTCTAGGCTTTTCTAAAAAATGATTTTTACTACTGGGATAAGATCTGATTCTCAAATTCTTTTTTTATCTCACTCTCTCCACAATATTCATAAATTATATTGAAAAATTGACAAAATATAGTTTTAAATTCCGAAAAACATGATAAATTTTCCAATAATTAAATTTTTACCAATGAAAAAAAAAAACAATACAAGCATTGAATTCTCATTTATCGTGAGATAGTTTTGAATGGGACTAAATACCCCAATTGAATTAATTAGAACATTCATTTTCACACTTTAAAAATACTCAAATTTAATTGTTTATGTTGTTTAACACATTATTTTTAGATGCTTTAGTTATTAAAACACCAACTTTAATTATTTAAAATAATTAATTAAAACATGTCTCACCAGTTAGATGGTATATACTTGATGTTTTTGATTATGGTCTATGATTTAATGGTTGTTAATTTTCATGTCTATGCAGAATTATTCAACCGGAAAAGTAACGAATTGGGTGCTAAATAAGGAGATTTAGGTTCTTGTAAGGTTTCTATTCTTACAAAGATTTTGAAGGCATTACTATTTCACAAATTCTTCTATAACACAGTTTTATCGTAAGAAGCGCTTTATATTTAGATTAAATAGTCTAATCAATATAAATTATTAATATATAAACTCCTCGTTATGAGGTCGTTTCACTGGAAAACGATGTCTCACAAAAATAACTCTTACTATATACTATATATAATTATAATTATAATTATGTCTCTTTGTCTCTATCGTCAATGTTCATTTAATTGAAAGCACACTACTTTTTAAACTTTTTTTTTTTTTTTATCGAAACTAAATAAATGTATTGTTCATTTTTCTTCTTAAAACAATATGTCATTGAAATAATTCATAGGAACTATTTGACAAGAATCAAAAAATTTATAATAGGTCACTCATTGATAACAATGTCTAAAAATAAATAAAAGAAAGTGCAATTACAATGTACCATGTAATCAATACTTGTTTTGGAGTGACAAATATTTATATATTGATCCGGATTTAAAGAGTAATACTCCTACTTAATAGCTAAAATATTATTTTATTTGTTTTAGAAATATTTTTATGAGATTATTATCTGCATTCCACTGGAATTAAATGGAAGTATTAATATAGTATGCATAGTTTAAGTAGTTTAATTAGAGTAAATAAATCTATAATGACTCTAATTTTTGCTTTCTAGACTCACTTTTTAAGGACTATTCTTTTATTACCCCTTGGTTAATCAACATTACTCATCTATTTCACCAAATTTGTTTGGTTTCATTTTAGTATTTATTAATAAATTACTTAAGTTTTATTTTTAGATATGACTCTATTACTTTTACTTTTTATATTTTTTTATTTTTAAATATATACCTTACCATTTTAGTTTACTAAACCTAATTTTCTAGTCTTCATTCTAAAAGTGAATGGAACTAAATAGCTGGCACAAATGCGTATAAGACAATTACCAACCATATCTCATGAAATTATAACTTAATTGTCCTTGGCTCCTTGCTAGTCCCCATTAGATATAGCGAAAGTTAAGAATGTAGGCATTTTATGTCAAATCTTCTTAAAGTTTATTAGGGATTGATTTCTCATTGACATTAGTGTTCAATCAAACTTTCTAAAAGTAATTTAATTGCTCGTGGGGATAAAGAACCACTATGTAAAATGAGATTTAGCCTTTTGCCTAATGACAAGGCAATGATTAATTAATTAAAAATTGAGAGGGAAAGTATTTTGATTTTACATGTAATTTTCTAAAGGTCGAATTAAGTTAGACTTAGATTTAGATTCAAATTTATTTATTTAGAGTAGATTCATATTCAAAATTATCAAATTTAATAGATCTAAAGCTAGTTCACATTAATGTTCTACGAAATATTAAAGTTGAGTAATTACTCACATAGTCTCGTATCCCGGGGGAGGAGGGATAAGTAATACAAAGAAGATGTAGCTTTTCATCTCAATTAGCAAAGCTTGTGATCAATAGTGATCGACGAAATACATACGTTGAATAACCAATTACTTAAATTTTATAGGAAGTAAGGTAAAGTTATCTATATAGTTTCTACTTTTTATGTTTTACGTTATTTTATATGAATTGACTGTTATTTGTCCTCACGAACCACATTATACTAAGAATTCACTTGCCGTTACAGTCACTTTATAATTCAATGATTTCAAATCACATGAGGTATCAGACATATAACCCTAACCCAAAACAACTTATATTGGATTTCCTCACATCTTTATAGACTAGCAAAATGTTCCACCATGGTGAAAGCACCATTACATCCACGCACATGGTTGTGTATTATTCTATTTCCGAATATACCCGAAGTCTTTTTCATCACCTTGTATGGGATGATCAATACAAAAACTCAACATAATGCCCGTTGGAAGAGATTCACATGACAAAATGTTGCATTAAAAACCCTCTACATGATCCCTAATACATTCATTGGGTAACACCAAATGTGGGGGACAAAAATATAAACTAGAAAATACCCTTAAATCTATAGGTACTGTCCGTGACGAAAAATCATTTATAAGTAATTATGGAGTGGATCTAAATATATTGTGATTTAGAGCGTATAATGATCATCGGAAATTATAATTAATTAAATTAAATTAATTAATTAAATTAATAATTAATTGGAAATATCCTAAAAATGCAAAAAATTTCTGTTTTGGTATAAGCACAGGTCGCGGCTTGCCACTTTACTCGCGGCTCGCGAATTGGCCTAGTCGCGGCTCGTGAATTTTGTCACGACCCACGACTTTCACGCTGGTTTTTGCAATTCGTTTTATTTGGTTTTGTTAGTTATGCAATAACTACCTGCAGTTAATATGGTTATATTAACTGAATTATTGGGATGAATTAATTTAATATCTACATTGATTCGTGAATCGATGTTGCGGTTCATGAAGTGACATATTATTTCATGAATGGTTGTATGCTTTTCATATATATAGAAGGTATGCGTAAGTTATTTCTTACATGAGATGTACAAATTTAGTGTTATTCTTTGTATCTCAGAACATATTTCCAGTTTATATTCCCAAGCACCGTAGTAGCGAGGAAATGATATTTTAGGAAAGAACATCTCGCCTAGAATTAATATCAAGTTCACATACAAAATCTTCTTGTTACTATGTTTGATATATAGTGTTCCTGATGATGAAATTCACATTTGGTGTATGTAAAGTAAAGGTTTAAACTTATCATATATTTTATAACCTACTAAATTTATGTAACTTTATTTATATATTTGATTAATAAAATTAAAGTCACACCCACAACAAAATAGCCAAACGTATCTGAGTGACATTCCTTTTTGTACCACTTTTAACCTCTTCTTCTTTAATTTTCAACAATAACAACAAAATTATATATTGGCTTTTTATGGGAATCCAACGCCAAAATATTTAGTTATTATTTCTTTTTAGGATTTTGCTAAATATAGTTTAATTTTAGTAGTTGTGTTGTCTTAAAAAATTTAACCATGAGAGTGTTATTTGTGTTAGAAGTAGGGAAGGCAGTACATGCCCATACATGGTGTTTAATATTTTCCTTAAAATGAAAAGTTGTTGAAGTGTTCAGTATTATCCTAAACTTACATTGAAGAAAGAGAAAATAATATACCAATTTATAAACTTGATGAATAACTTCTACTTCTTCCAATTAGTTTATTTGTAAGTGAATTATCTCTTCTCAAGATTGTTTGAGTTGCTCATTTATTCAAAACACGGAGAGGGTTTAAATTGAATGTCATTCCTAATAGGTTTGTAACCTTTCTGGTGAGCTAAAAGTTTCTAAGAATACGCACATGTGACGGGGAGTGTTAAAATACTCATTGTTATCCCATATCAAAATAAGAGAAGAAAGTATATTAATTTGTATATAAACTCTAGGTTTAACTACTACAACTATCAATTGATTTTAGTAGTGAATTATTCTTCTTTAGGTTTATATGTACGTAAGTTATCTCTTCTCTTCTTTTTTTGGATTGTTGAGACACATTTTTTAATATTATAATATATAGGAGGTGAATGAGATTGGATTTTCCATACACATTTCTCCATATTTTAATAGAATGGAAAGAAATTTGAATCCATGACTTAGACATTTGATATAAAGTCAAGTAACTAAGTCAACAAAAAAAATTACGCTAATGGTTCTTGCCTCAAAACATTATATACCATGTCAAAATATCATCTCATCCAAAAACTTAAATTTAATTGAATTCATAAGATAGTTTTGCCCTTCTTAGCACACATATTTTAATTAACTTTCATATGAGGCTAATTCATCACAACTGTCTAATTCATTTATTTCTGAAAGTTATTTGTCGTTAACATTTTCATGAGCCCCACAAAATATATCAACTTTATTAATCTTTATCTATTAATTTACATATAATTCTTATATGTAAAATACTATCAAATGGTGAATAGTGTGAAAAATAATTTGGGTGCAACTATAAAAACAAGTATAATATTCTTAGAAAGTGTTAAAACTTTTGATGAAAAGTATGCCTGAATTAAGACAACTTATGGAGAATTAGTAAGACAAAAAAATGATCACTAAAGCCTAAAAAATTCAGGGAAATATTCAGGTCCGTGATATTGCAGTGATGAGGAATGTTTGTCTTGTTGAAAACTGTAAAATTGACGTGAATAAAAGTAGGGACAATATATAAATTAATTTCTGAAAAGAAGGGGAGATTACCAAATCTGTACTAATTGGTGACGTAATCGATTTAGTATCTCGCTTTATATAAAAGTTCCCATAAAAAATATGATCGACAATTCATATCCGTACTCACTTTAAAAAGAGCATCAAAAGATTACGATCAATATACTCCTAAATAGAGAGAGCTTTGCAAAGAGAAAGATATAAGTAACGTCGATTCCTCATGGATAAATCCCTGCAATATACAATACAAGCTACACTATGACTAAGCCATTACCATAAATAAATTAAGTAGTAAATAAAAAACATAAATAGAAATAATAAAAAAATAAATAATCAAATAAGTAAAATAATAAATAACTGAGAAAACATAGGTACTAAGATAGAAATTATCTATAGAAATGTAGTATCTATATTAGTGAACACTATATTATCCTATTATTTTGTGACATATGGTTTGGCAAAAGACATTGTAAATTATAATAGTAAGTCATATCATCAACCTAGCTAATATTCTATCTTAAAAGTTAGGGTTTAGAAAAGGTAACAAACAATTCATACTCGTATTCCTTTTAAAAAAAGATAAAGAGGAAAGAGGTTAAATAAATATGTTCTAGATTAGGGTTTTTAATCCGTAATTTGAAAAGATGTCTAGTCTTTTTAATTTTTAATTGTTGTTGCTTTGATAATCTATGCGAAGAGTCAGAACTTACTTTAATAGCTGCAACTTACAAGTATCATATTTTTTAGGTGATATTTAAATTCGATTTTTTATTAACCTCTACCATAACCTTATGGCAACTCCAATTTAGAATATGGCAATTACGAAATCATTTGCACGCATTGATCGCAAAAGTAGCTTCTTAACAAGTAGTAACAATTGTATTCGAAATTTTCACTTTAATGTGAAATAGCTCATTGTACGATTTTGCAATTGTTATTTGTAATTGTTATCGTAACCGTATTCGAGATTTTGCAGCAGTTATTGCAACCGTATTTTAGTTTTTGCCATTGCTATTATTCATAGCCATACCAAGGCGTATGATGATGACTACATGAATGGATGAGAAATTTTGCCAAAAAAATGCCGTTTTTTCTTTTGGCTTTATTTTAGAAGATGAATCCAAAATTTTGTGCATTAAGATGGTCCCAAATCCAACTCAAATTCCAAGCAAAATAGAAATTATACAAGCCGTTGGGCAACATAAAATTATAGACCCGTTTGGCATCATAAAAAAGATTATAGACTCGTTTGTTATTTTTTTTATTTTGGCTTTATTTTACGTTTTAGTTGCTAATTTTCAAAATTGTTATGGTTCCAGTAAATGTGACTAATCTTTTTGATTTATTATCAAACATATATTGATCAAATGATTTTGAAATAAAAAAAAATGAAATTGAGAACTAAAGTAATAAAAGTTAATTAAATACATGATTACTTATATAAAACAAAATATGCAAACATGATTTTCCATCACTCATTATCCCTAGTTATATAAAACACACCAACAAATCATGCTTAGACAATATGACTATACTAAAAGTAAGCACAAAGTTATAAAACATTAGCATAGATACAAATACAACCCTAAACACATAGAATTAACCATTTTATTTTGATCATAAGTTAGCAAAAGGATCCGAATTCTTTTTAATAGTTTTCGATTGCCAAAACGCGTTAAGTGACCTTTTGATAGAAGTCTGCTTCTCAGTAAAAATATCCCCTCTCTGTCTCGGCACACTATGAGATCGAGACTTAGCTCGAGAGGACTCGGTGTTAGCCATATAACTAGGACTTGCAAAACTCGCAAATCCAATGTTCTCAAATTTTCGACTTGTAGCATATTCATATCTCAAAGGTGTCTTAGGACTTCTTCTTGAGCTTCCGAATGCTCTTGGATCAGCTTGTAAATAAGCCTGGTCAGGAGGACTAGTACTCTCTGCAGTCGGACATGCTTGAAAGGGGAATTGTAACGATTTCAAAGAAGCAACATCATCGATAGACGGGTTTTCATTAGGCTTACGAAAATCATTGTTTACACAATATCGTGCTAGGTAATCTGATGCTGCAAAACTCCGGTTATGATAGTCTTCGACTGTAATGTTGTGCACAGGATGTCGTGGTCGAAAAGATTGGTTTCGTGTTTTTTTGGGCTTCGAGTGAGGTTTCCAACTATCAACTTCTAGGATTTTGTCGAATTTTTCATCCTCAGATCGAACAATCTTGATCGGGTTAGGGCTACTTAGTGTAGATCCTGCTTCAATCCAATTATCCACCCAATTTGTTCCTGAAAGTTTATTGCCATTGCTTCTAGTTGAACCACATCTCTGCTAATTCAACAAGGATTTATATGCTTCATATGAGATTATATATACCAATTTCACAAAACACACACCATCAAGTATTAAATTAAAGATCAACATAATTGAATTGAAAATCCAAATAGTACCTTTACAATTGGAGAATCCTCAAGTTTTTCACTTTTGTCCTGTAAGATCAAAGAAATGCCTTATCAGTAATCCAATCTGAGATTATGTTAGATCTATGAAATGCATATAGGCATGGTTGAATCGAACATTAGCATAAACTTTTGGTTGAGTTGGTTTGTTGATATAATATCACAGTTTCGAATAAGTAAATATTTAACATCAAGTATGAAGAGGGGTGTTAAGGAACCAACTCGATCAAAAGCTTAAGTTTATGGCTGAGGTCCCAAGATATATTATATACTCTAACACGCCCCACTTACATGAAAGCTCTTTGGGCTAGAAGTGTGAATGTAACTCAAACTCTCTTCATATCTGACGGTAAATATTTCATTTTAAATGGGGCGATTGAGATTTGAACCCATAATATTTTGTCACGCTAGCTTCTGATACCATATCAAAAAACCAACTCAACAAAAAGCTTGCTTATAGTCGAGGCTCTATAATATATTCTATAGTCTAACAAGGAATCTACGTTGCAGTCACATTTTTAACCCAAAGAATTTTGGAGGAATAATAGAGCATATGTTATTTCTAAAGCTAAAGCTGTAACCATCAGCTGTTAATTTTAGGAAATTAAACTTTTCTATTAAATAATCAAAACTGAAATAAACCTGAAAGAAAGCAGAGTCCTTTTCTTTTTGAAGTATAAAATAAGGCAAAAAGGACACATTTAATTCATTTCCTTTTTAAGTTCAATCATTTTCCAAGATCGCCAACTTTTATTTTGTTTTAATGTTTTCTTTTCATTTTTTATTTTCATTTGTTTTGGTGTGTCGGCGTGTCCTTCTGTGTGTTCATATGAACTAAATTGTGTATACACGCTGCATCAGAAAAGGACAAGCAGGTCATTGTCTTAATGAACTCCATATCTTGATTATTTTGGTAAGACATGTTATCAACTTAGCCATACAATTTACAATCCAAAAGTGGCGAATCTAAGATACTGGTATAGAGTACGAGTATTTATTTTTGCATGTATACCGAATTAATTCATTTTTTATTTCTTTGAGTTATAGGTTACAAAATTAAATATTAATATGATTTTTAAGCAAATGACACAGGTTGTGAACGGGTCTGAATTTTCTCACGTACGACCTAATTCTTACAATAACAAAAGAGTTGTTACGATTGACCTTGATAAAGTTGCATCTGGAACTCCATATAAATAAGATGTGCATATTATAATTCAATGAATCAGTTTAATATACTTCGCTCATAAGTCATAATTGAAGAAGGGTCTTACACGAATTGGCGAATCTATGCTTAGTGCACGATTAGCACAAGCTCGGTCCTGGACTCGCACCAAGGCTTGCAAGCGACGGAACATATCTGTGCTTTGTTTTCTAACAAAATGGCCTCTTACAAGAGCTTGAAGTTTAACCAATCCCTTTAGTGCTTTTAGAGCCCTTCTTGCCTTCAAAACATACCCAAAAAGTTGGATTTAATTTTGAGGTACCAAAATGAAAATCAATGAAATAAATTAAGCATACTTACAAAAGTACTTTAAAAAGCACAGAATAATCCAGTTATATCAGTACAATGCACCTCAATTTCAAGAACAATATTCTTTCATAATCTTAAAAGTTGCACAAAATTTCACAACAATTTGATAAAAAGCATCAAATAGATCTACACTGACAAAACAACCCCTTATAGCCATAGCAAAACCCAAATTTACATAACATAACTTCATTTTCACTCGAATCAACTCAGTCTAAATAATACTTGTACTCCTCTATGCCTTTAATACTAGCATATTGCTACCGATAGTGACATGTTGTGATAGGAAATGACACCTTCAGTAGCAATATTAGTTAGGCATCAGCAATGGCAGATCCAACGCGTTGTCACCGAAGTCAATTGATATCACTTAAATTTAAAATAAAATCAAATATTACATGTAAATATATCCTAGATGAGTTGGTTATGTATTGCCTTTCATATATGTGACCAAGGATCAAAACCTAGTTGGTATGTTTTACTTAAATTGATATCGCTAATTTTTTTATTTGAATACGCCACTGCAGTGATTAGCATCAAAATTAGAGGAAAATCTAAATCTGAAATTATTTGATTGAAATTTATATTGAATTATGTGATTAAAGTGAACTTTTGATTTATAAAACCCATTTTCTACCTCTAGTTGGAGAGTGGTAGTTAATAGTGAAAATGATAGGTGGTGGATGAAATTATTGCCCTTTACACAGTAAGATCTATACATTTTTTTTAGTTTCCAACTCATTTGATGCTCCAAGTAAAAAGTCACACTTCCAACAGAAGCTAAAAGAAGCAAAAGCTTTACTTTTAAGTTAAAATAACCTCGAGTTTACAGCACTAAAATTGTCAGTTTCTGCTTAAAGAGCAAAGGAATTAGCTGTAAACTTACACCCATCATCAAGATAACTAGTGGGGACTAAAATATACTCCATTTCACAAACAAAAGAAACAATTAATGTTAGCATTATAATTTAAAATGATGTAAATACGTGAGATATTGAAGTTTTTTTTTCACGATAAAATGAGTTAGAATAGTAATTGAACAATAGTTATCAAAAGTCGAAAACTTATCACCGAATTCCGTTTCGAAACTCAAAATTAACGTTTTCGAAACTATATTCCACAAATAATTTTTTCAAACCCAATAACATAAAAATACTAACACGTAACATCCTTCTTCTTTTTTTTTTCTTTTTAGTTATTTAATTATTTTCTTATTTTTTAACGCATCTTATTTTCTTCGTAAAATACAATTATACCCACATTTCCTAGATTTTTCCTATGCCTTCGAAACTCTAAAATTAACATTTCTCATTTCCAATTTCATTTCTTGTATTTGACCGAAATTTGTTTCAAATAACATTAAATTGAACCCCTTTTCTTTACTATTGTTATAAAAATGATTAATTTCTCCCCTCCAACTACATAAATGAATGTTTCTTTTTGCATATCATTTATTACCTCATGATGTGAGCAAAAGGTACCAAACTTAATGTGCACTACCAATTAAACTAATTTAAAATGAAAGAGACTGAAAGATACAAGTTGAACTAGGGTACCTAAAGGGTGCATAGACAGGCCAAAGGACCACTTATATGATACGTGAATTGGTATTGTTTTTATGCGATCGGAACCCTTCAAAAGGTTTAATTAATATCATAATGAAAGGTTGCTTGTCACTCATGATTTTTTTATAAGCTCACGGAAAATCCAAATGACAAATATCGATTCATTATACAAAAATTAGCCTTCGTGTATGTATGCTCGTGAATACTTTAAGCAGTTTTATTGTGTTTACTGATAGAGCAATGAGTATTATAAACATAATATTATTTATTGTAACTTTACTGATTTTTAGGGTGGATTATAGCTGACTTTGGCGAACATACTCCCCGTTGTTTTCAATATTTATGGATACTAGTCTAGAATGTTAATGAATAGCTAGATTCTTCATTATGATATTAACTTGGTAGAAGAATTAAAAGGTTTAGTAGAGACTAAAAGTTAAATGCTTCATTGTAGAGTCCAAAAATAGTATAAGTTGGTAGTAAATTGGTGGTATGGGGTCTAAGGAAGTCTTGGTGAAAATGGCCTTTCATTTTAGTTTCAACATTACCAATCTAATCTTTGGTAGACCAAAAGTATTATGCCCTTATTTTTCCAAAACGTTATCACGTGCTATTACACCTTAAAAAAAAAAAAGAAAAATCAATTTTTAGAAAAGAACGCAAAAACCAAGGTCAAAGTCATTTGACTAATGAGGAAGTGTTCATACACTTCTAATTACTTTTGCTAATTAGTAGGAGTATATTGCAACAAATAAAATGTAACAATCTTAATCTTAAATGTTGGTTTAACGACTACATATATCAAAAGAAAAATCAGATAATACGCATTTGACAAATGATTGATAGTCGATGATTGGTAGTTGGTAGCTGATTAGAGTAGCTGATTTTAAATCTGATGCTATGAGCAGTTTGTTTAAAAACATTTTATCCAATAAGTTGTTTTAATCAACAATTTATCGAACACTAACATGTTTGACCATTCAACCTTTTTTTAAATCAAAATAATTAGTTGAAACTATCTGTTAATTTATTTTGCCAAAAATCATGATAAAAATGTATAGGTAACAATTTCACTTTTAGTATGGATCAACCATTTTATTTATATATGGTGTTTAATAGTAGAAATTAGTCTAATATTCAAATGGTAGCTAAATGTGTTAAAAAAAATACATGATAAGAAGGGTGATTAAATTATGTTTTGAAAGCTTAATAGAAAGTGTACAAAGAAAGAAAAATACCCATGTTAGTGAAGCAAAGGCTAGTGATTACATATGGACTTTATTCATGTCAAGGCATCACATTTATGTACCTAAGCTAAAAACATGCTCCCTTAATTAAGATTTAAGATCATGTTCCCATTCCGAAATTTGAAATTTAATCAATGATCTAAATTTAATAATCATTTGAAATTTCATCAATTTAACTAAATAATATAGTTAATCTAACTAGCTTTAAATTACAAATAGAGTTTAATATGCTCTTTTTTCATTTAAATTTGCCACAAATTCATAACATATTACTTTTTGTAACAAATGGAGATAGAAGTACTAGCTATCTAGTAGCCAATGAAGCATAGCCAAGCATTTAAGGCTTAGCATTATATTACTCCTTCGTCTTAATGCAAACTTTTTTTAATGCACATATTATCAGTTAAACTAACAAATATGTAAAAGAACTAATTCATCCTCGACTTTGACACATAGATCATGAATATATGCATCATCGTTATAAGTTCTTATCAACTAAATTAACTGACATCTAAAGTCAACTAAAGTCAACTTGGATATTGGTGGAGAACTTGTAATTAATTTTTTTACAAGGGTGAAGGAATACTAAGCATGCCGTAAGGTATAGGGAACCAATTCTTTCTGAAAGAAGAAGCAATAACGATTGGCCCACAAATAACTTGATCATGCTAACACATTGATTCCCACTAACTTACCAGTGACTATTCTCACTAAAGAGACACATAAAGAAACAAAGCATGTCAATTTTGTACTAAGGACATTAAACTCTTTCATTTGGAAGGAAAAATCAATTTCCCAACTTATTCTTTTTATATTTTTGTTTTTATTTTAGCCAAGGGACAAATATTACTATTGCTCCTCCATTATGATCATTATTGGAATAAACAAATTTCTTAAATCATCATTAAATTTTGAAAAAATATACTACTATATAGTAGCACTTTTCACAAGAATAATAACATATAGTATGTTCATATAAAAGGAAGTAACACATAATTATTTAGTTTTTGTTAAAAAAAAAAAGAAACAAAAAGAGCCATATATATCATCAATTTAATAGCTTTTACAATTCTACTTTTATTCAAATGGGAAAATTTTCCTATAGGAGTATATAGTTAAAAGAAATAAATAAACAAAATGACAAAAAATAAACATTAATTATGCAAATTTAGATTTTTTTATCCATCATCGATAATTTATTATTTCTCTATTACACCTTATTTTTATACTTTGACCAAAAAGCACTTATAATTTTAATCAAAGTGTGATAAAGAAAATAAAAAGAAGGTAATCTTATTTTGTATTTTCCATCTCTGTTTGTTTTCGATAGCTACATTTTCTCGTTTTATATTGAAGTATTGCTATTAAAAAACAAAGAATAGTATTTTTTTTTTTTTTTGTTGTTGTGAATTTTTAATTGTGATGAACATTAATCAACATTTATTTTATAAAGGAAATGAGTAAGAATTAAATTTATTAAGGTTATTCTTGGAACTCACTATAACAAAGAAGTTGTCAAAGACTTCAAAAACGTGCAGTATATCAAATTACCACACTATTAAAAGCACACTTTCATAAGCAGATAAATTGAAAATTAATTTACTCAAAAATGCCAAACTTCACCGACTAAATCAAAGTCAAACAATCAAACCCCATATCCAAAAACCCAGTACAAATGTACCCTGTTCCTAAATTGATAATTGTCTCTAATATGTTTAATTATTAAATGCTTTTAAAAAAATCTTAATATTATTAATTGATTATAAAATTTATATTGAAATAACCCCAATAAAATATATTTCGCTTCATTATTTTTTATAAACAACAATGTAAAATCTTTAATCCCAAACTAAAATAACATTAGAGACAACAAAGAGAGATAACAAGATTATGAAAAATTAAATATGTTTAATAATTAAATTTTAATAGCAATTACTACTATTTATCAATACGTAATATTTTACAATTATTAAAAACCATGTAAAGAAATTACAGTTAAAATTTTATCTGATTCGTTTTCTTTCATATTCACTATTAATTATTATCTTATTTGGTTTTGATATATTTGTCAATGCATTATTATAAACCTAAACACCTCTAATTGTAAGATGAATTAAACAAATCTCAATAACTTATAAGATGAATTAAACAAATCTCAATAACTTATAAATTAAAAATAAAACATAAATTAAGGATTATCGATAAATAGTATCAAATAGCAAATAAGACAATAATAATCAATAGAAAAGCTATATAAATTTTTCTACAATTTTTTATTTACAAATTTAGAAATACTGAATGTCTTATCCTGAAAATAAAAAATGTAGTCATTAAAAAAAGGAATTAATAAATTAAAAAAATGAAATTACTTACTTCATTTCATATTAGCAATTTATGAGTATAGAAATTTTATGATTTAAAGTCAAAAAATAAAATTTGCAGTACTGTAAAAAAAAAAATAACTAACTAACCAGGTAACCTCGAAAAGCGGACTGAATCTTAACAGCAGCTGAATACTCTAACGACCATCTTTTACTGACGTGTCCTAATGTGGATGGTCCATTTGTAGTAAGCCGGACAACCTCGGCAGCCGCTTTTGCCGCCGCAAGAGCAGCTTCTGCTACGGCTGCCGTGGCCGCCGCCACCGCTATTGCATGTTTATTGGTGTCAATAACGACATCGTCGATCTTGGCGAGTGCGGTGATGTCGGTGGCGGTGGTGGGGGAGGGTGGTAGAGGGGATGGATTTTTATGGCGGCGGTTACGGCGAAAGAGCTTATTGAACCACTTTGAAGGCTTAGAGATGGCCATTAGATAGTTGGATTATTCAAGCCATGGAGAGGGAGTGAAGAAGTGATGACTAAAGTTTGTTACACTGAGAGAGAAGGGAAGGAAGGTTGTTTTCTGTTATAAGATTGAGGAAGTGAAATAGTAGAACAAGGTTGGACTCTTTAGTAGTCTTGACCACACTTATACTTGAAAATTCTAACTTTTTTTATTCAATTGTTATTTTAACTTCCAAGGTAAGGAATAGCATCCTTAGGTTCAAGGTAAGAAAAACACAAGAATTGATCTTCCTTTTCATAAATAATAATGATATTTACAGTTTTGAGGGTTTTATATAAAAAATAACAAATTTTTTTTATTATTAATTATTTTAATTTTTCAAGTGAATTTAATATAAGAATTGATAACAATTAGAAGTAATATTTTAGTTAGTTGATTATTTAAGTTTTTAAGAAAAAATAAATGGTAAAATAATAAGGCTATGATATTTACGGTCTTTAAGGCTGCAAAATAAAAATCAATAAATTTATTTTATTCTTATTTATATTAAATTTTCAAAAGAATCTTTTAAACTAATTAATGTGAGTAATTTATGTATAAGGCATTTAGCTTGTCTCGTTATCCTTTTCAAAGCTTGTATGACAATCTTTTGAATTAATAAATTAGAGAATTAAATGAAAATAGAAAAAATTATTAATTGCACTCCCTCCATTCTTTTTTTTTCTTCTTATTTACTTTTTGCACAGTTTTCAAAGTAAATTTTAAAATTTAATATCTCTAAATATATATAATAAAAAAATTTTAAAAAATTATAATGAAAAAGTATACATTAAGACGAATCTAACGAGATCTCAAATGAATATATTTTATCATCTATATATGTTTTAAAACCTTAACTAAAGTTCTCTCTAAAGTCAAATGTTCTAAACGGGAAGAACATTAAAAAATAGAGAAAGTATTAGTCTCCCAAACCATTTAATATTAAATAAAGTATTAAAATAGTATAAGATTTCTTCTTCTATATAATCTTAAAAGGCTGTATATATCATTTTCCAAATAATAAAGTATAATAATTGATTTACCTTAGACAAATATATATACAAGACCCTTTCTTATCCCTATATATTATTATTTGGTGAAGTTTTTAGGAGTATTTCATTGAGAGGTATTTATGGATGGTTGGTAGTTTGGTACAAATACAATAATACAATAAGGATTTTTCTCCAACTTGAATTAATGGGATTATAGAAAGGATGACTTAACAAGTCACAACCTATAATAGTAAAACTATTTACTCCTATCTATAATAATCTATTTATCGTATATAGAAGTACTTTTTTATTTTATTTCATTTTTTAACACAATTTTCATGCTCCTTTTCACATGGTCGTGTTGCTTCACTATGGACTGATGTTTTACACGATTGATGAGTACGAAGTAATTAAGTATGAGATGAAAGCATGTGAATACTCTATATATATTATATAGGAGGCATGCTATGTAATTAATTTCATAAAATTTGACAAAATATTACTCTCACTTATATTACTCTCAACACATTAGATTAGCGAAAACTTTTCAAATTTTTATTAAGCTCTATGATAACATTTAGGAAAAGTTATCTATAATAATTCCAATTATTGATTAACTATGAATAATTCTAATTTTAGGGGGTATTTTCCTAGAGTAAACTTGAGTAACCCAGTGACCTGTTATAGTAAGTAATTTATAAAAAAAAAGTAAACTTAAAATTAATGTAAAATTAGTGAAAAATTTTAAAAATTTACTTAATAAATTCTAAATAATAAAAAAATTTCAGAAATTTTTTAAAACATTTTAAAAGATTTTTTCGACATTTTATTTTAATTTATCTTATTTTAAAAAAATAAAATTTGCTATGACAAGTTATCCGATTATCGGGTTTACTCTAGGAAAATACCCTTCAAAGTTGGGATTATTCATGGTTAATCAATAGATGAGATTATTATAGTAAAATCATGAAAAAATAAGATTATTCTAGGTAATTTTTCCTAACTTCTATTCTTCCTTAAACAATCCATTTAGTTTACATACAATGTGTAAGGAGATTATTTATCTCTCTGTGAATTTCACTCTTTCTTAAGTACCATTATGAAAAAAATATCACAAAGAAACGCAATCAGATATTTGTATTAAAATTTTGAATGTCTTAAATGACACATATCAATCTATAAAGTTTATGTCCAAATTACCGATCAAAGCAAAGAGTTCATTATCACGATCTCTTTGTTCTTACAACCCTATCCTAGCTTACAATGATCATGCCTTTATAAAAATTTAAGATTTTTTTTCATAAATTAAATGGGATTTTATAGATTATTAATCATTTTCACCCTACAAGGCTATAAATTTATAACACAACAGTAACAAAATCAAAACAGAATTTACAATTCTGTAAAGAAAAGTTATACTCTCCCTTAACATATTTAAGGTAATTTTCTGGTGAAACTCAGAAAATTCAGAAATTAAATGGGAAGGAAAAATGTACTTTTCAAGACCCATACCTCTAAAGTCTAAGACTAATACGGAGCATAGAATATAGACTCAATTAATTTCTGTCCACCCCTATAATTTTCTAGAGATAAGATTACACTACTAGGAGTAGTAATCTTAGCTTTTTTTTCACTGTCTTTTTCCAACATCAATATTTTTGGCTTTTCTCCCCCATAAAAAAAATTGACGATAAAATATATCGGCAAAACATCGATAAAAAAGATGTTTTATTGTTAACTTATCGATAAAAAAGTTAATAAAAATACAATTTGCCGATAAAAATGATGGCAATAGAGCTTTTTATTGCTAAACAAGTTTGGCGATAAAAATAACGACAAAAATCTCTTATCACCATTTCTTTTATATTATATAGTGGATCCCTTAAGAAATTTAGCCCAATTTTGTTCTATTAAAATTTTCTTATTTATATTGACTATAACTCAAATATTTTCTTTTATTCTCATAATTTCATCCATATATTTAACTTATCTTTTTATTTAATCTACATGTTTTTCTCACTTTTTATGATTTCTACAACAAATGTCTTGGGGTTAAATTCGATAAGACAAAGAGTAATTATTATTATTATTATTATTAATTTAATATTATATTAAAAACTATTTGTTGTTTGTCTGTCCCATCACTCATTATGATCAAAGTATCATTTAAAATTAGGATGAAATAAATTAAAACTAAGAGACAACAACTGAAATGTCTCTTTGAAAGGAATTTTTGTAAAGACGTTAGTATAAGAACAAAAGAATGCATCCTAAATTAACAACCAATGATAATTATAAGGTCACTTATCAACTACTTATCTCCTTAACTACCAATCATAAGTGACAAGTGTCTAGTGTGTAATTTTTTTGAGGTACTCTACCGTGTAATTTTGTATAGGATTTTAAGCAATGAGTAAACTCCGGTATTTTTGTATTGCAGTACAAATACAAACATAACATAATAGAGTACATATATGATAGATTATATAATATATTAATGTATTTTAAATTTTTAATCATTTTAAATTAAATTAAAAAGTTGAAACTCAATAATATATTATATACTTTATAGATCAGAATAAAGTGTGTTTGATTTCTTGATCAGTTGATTTACTTTGAAATTAGTCCCAAATTTATATACGCACTTAATCCGTTCTAAATTTAATCTAGAAAAAATCTAATCTGATTTGAAATGTTTGATTCGATAATCCCATCTAAACGAGCTATTTACCCCATAAACGTCAATCTCAAGTATTCTTCATCACACCATATTATACGGGTTTGTTGTTCAACATCTCCACGGTTCCACCAAACATGTTTGGTGGGCCATTTCACCCCTGGTAGAATGACTTCACTTTGGTTTGTGTAGGGTGACTTTAGACATAGTAACATTAAGAATGGAGTGTTAGAAATAACAAAATTAAACAAGGTGTCATTCGCAAATCGTGTCGCTGATTTGATTTGCTGAATGTATTGACTCATTTTAAGCCATTGAGTCGATAGTTAATCTTATATAGCACATTTGATTGAGTATATAGTATATTTGAGAAAAAGTGATCAATCATAATAAAAGTACTATAAGTAGCTTTTGAATATGACAAAAACAATTTATCATAAATTCACATACTGTATCATATACTTTCTTCGTTTTTTTTATTATTTAGCACATTTGAGAGATGATGTTTTATATTCTATCATTATATCGTTTTTGTTTATTTTGCTTATTCTTGCTTGAGGAAATTTTGTATGTGCTAAAAAATTTATTCTCATGAGTTATTAAGAATTACAACATTATCACATTCCAATTCAATGATTCCATTTTTGATAAATTTTTCCATAAAAAGTATGAAACTCTCTCTATATGCAACTTAAAAGAAAACGAAGGAGATATGTAATTTACTTCATTGATGCTTACTTAACTTAAGTCCTCCTCGAATAAATTCTCACGATAAGACAAAAATTTTGGGAATGGAATACTATATTGCATCAATTAATTGTACTCCTACTACCAAAAATGGTGCTATCTAGGTTTCAAGGATAAAACTAATGAGATCTTGTATTAATTAAGAATAAAATTTTATCTTAATTAAAGTAAATAATGTCTTTTCTAAGTAAAGTTCGATAATCGATTCTCATCTAACCTTCTTTTTCTTAGTATACCCTGTAATATATAGAAAACAAACATAATGGGAACATAAGTTTAATTTGTCCCATGATATAAATTTCAATGATGTTTAGAATCACATTTACTATGCGTAAGTACTTCACTTGATATATATTTCCTCGATCCATTTCATATTACCTAATACGCTTTTCTTTTTCACCTATATTATAATATATATGCAACATTACTTAATCTGAAATAAAAAGAATCTATAAATATCTTCTTTACCCTAATTTTTTCATAAAAAATGTGGGCATTCACTTTTGATTTTCTTTAGGGTGTTTGTTATTTCCTTAACATTTGTATAAAGTCCTAATGTAGTATTTATTATAGAATAGTGAAAGTATATTCTTCTTAATATCATAACGATCCGTTTGGTTAACAGAGCTAATTAGTGGTAATAGGAATGATTTGAAGTGTAAATTTTCATAATTTGTATCATGTCATTAAAAATTTTCTTGTTTACAAATTTTCATTATCACCTAATACCACATGTTCAAATGTTAATGCACTGAAATGAATTTTGTGAAGAAAATGAGATTGTTGAAAGATAATAAACATCAACATTAAATTTGTCAAAATATATTTCTATAAAAATTACATTAACTTTCTATTATAATTCCCATTATTTAGTACTGATTATCAAACGGACCGTTTTCCTCTAATGGACAATATAGTGTACAACTACATCGGAGCTTAAAACGGTTGTGTTTTAATGGCTGCCAAAGCCCACAGAATACTAATAATAATTGTGTTATCATTCCGCTGGATAATAAATGCCAATTTAGATTTGTCAAATAAATTCTGAGGACAAAAATCTATGTTGTCAAATATAAGACAAAGACAACCAAAATTTTATTATCGACAATTGTCGGGGTGGTAAATTTGGAAAATAGTCCCTTCGTTTTCTAATATTCTTCTCGTTTAGAATATTTTACTTTAGAGAGAGAAATTTAATTAAGGTTTTTAAGATATATATAGATGATAAAATATCTCCATTTGAGATCTCGTTAGATTCGTCTTAATGTATACTTTTTCATTATAATTTTTTTATAATTTTTTATGATGCGTATTTAGAGATATTAAAGCTTAAAATTTACTTTGAAAACTGTACAAAAAGTAAATGTGTACAAAAAGTAAATAAGACGAACAAAAAAGAATAGAGGGAGTAAAAATAAAATTAAAAGAGCAATTGAGAGACCGTTTTTCGATGAAACAACCTTAAAATAAGAAGTCGATATGTTAATAATTATGTTAGTTGGATTATTCGACCCATTTATAAAGAATGTCTCACGATAAGACCATATCACATAAAAATTTGTCAATTGGAATGTACTACTCCTTTAACAAGTTGATTCCGAGGGTTAGGTTCCCTTTTTAAAAAAAATTTCATTTAAGACGATTTTATCACTAGATTGTTTTAAATTAGACTAAAGAGTACAATCAAATTAATTAAAATGCTTCGGGGAGTCTGTATCTTAGAGAGATGACCTTCTCACTAGTGGTTCAATGAATTTAATAAAACAAAACTCTCTTCTTGCACACTTTTATAAAATTTAAAGTAGGTGATTATAGTATATAAAGTATGTGTTTTTAGTATGTAAAGTTGGTATTTATGGCATGTGTAGTAGCTGTTCAAAATTTTGTGAAATATATATTTATGGTATGTCAAGTAGGTGCTTATCTATTTTTATAAACATCTATTTCACATATCATAAATATCTAATTAAAATATGATAAACACCTATATCTTATAACATAAACACCTTATTCACGTACCATATACTTTGTGTTTACAGTAGTACTAATAGGCGTTTATGGTATATATACCAAGTGTTAATTGTATGTGAAGGAGCTGCTTATGGTATGTGTGAAGTAGATTTTTTTTATCTTTTTTTGGTGTTTTTTTAGCTTTCTTTTTGTTTTTGAAATTTTTTGGTCAGCCTAAAGAGATAATCTCTCTCAATAATTTGTGATTAAAATATTCAATTTATAAAGAGAAACCCTAATTTTTTAATTAGCTAAGGCTCTTTAATTATATAGACTTATCTCACAATAAAACAATAACAATCTCTATTGTTTATTATGTTGATAGATTAAAATCATAAAACAATTGGGACAATGTAGCATGAAATAAGCCCACACTAAGTAAAATATATAGTGTATAATTAATCTCCCTAATATTGTCATCATAAGAGTTAATTCAAGGAATAATTTTTTTTTTTCACATTTTATTGTATTGGGTATATTATGTGAAGGAGAAAACTATGTGAAAATGGAACAAATGATCATACTCGGAAATAGTAAGACTTCATCCTCACCACATTATTGCAATCTTGAAATTATATAAATAAATGTAGTAGCAAACTTATGAGTTTGTCCGTCAGTATTTGTTTGTAGCAATAACAAGCAAACAATCCCTCCGACCAACACTGCAATGTAATGCAGACTAAAACAAATGGCAAACATACTATAACAAAATTAAAATTGCCCAAAACAATTGAATATGAAACGGTGCAGTTTGATCCATACTGCAAAACTAGTATTTCGGTCATGGTATCAGAACCAAATATGATAAGAAGTTACGGGTTCAAAATTCAAATCTCATTCACCTGTCCTAGACCCAATATCAATTGTGAGACGGCTTTTTCGGTGTCAATCTAGATTGTTTGTTGTTCTCTATTTCATACGTGATAAGCCCAACAAGGTTTACAATACGGTTTAAATAAGATGATGCGGACATATATAGACTATAGATGAGTAAAATCATTACGCAAATTCTTGAATGAGACGATCTGATCATGAGATGCACTTCATACATGAGTTAAATAACCCAATTAATACAAATTATTAAATATGGGCTTCTTATTTTGAGCTCGTCTTACCAAGAGATAGTCTCTCATAAGAGTAGCTCAAATCATGAACAAGTAATAATCCTCTTCTCTTACAAACTGAGATAATGTCTGATCATGATCACTAAGATACACTTGTTTGAAAAACAAAACCTAAAAAGACAAGAGACTTATAGACAAAATAGTTAGAAACATATAAAAAGCTCCCCGACTCTCGATCATAGTTTCTATGAGCGGGATATAACAGGTACGATCATGATGATGATGATATAAAAAGTAATGGTTACAAATTGGAAGCATTGAATCATGTAGTCATATACTTGTTCATGTATTCAGTGTTCCTTAGGTGAAGAACATGGTTTCTGAATTGAATCAGGTGCAGTTTATGAAAACCCTTTAAAATGTGACAGTCCAAGAGGTTGGGGAGCATCAAGATATGGGTTATGTAAAGGAGTAAAGAATAGCCGCAAAAAAAAAAAAAAAAAAAAAAAAAAAAAGAACAACCAGCTACTCTTGTAAGAGACCGTCTCTCAAAAATACGACCTCAAAACAAAAAGTTCACATTTTTATTTTCTCTTTAATTTATATTAGTTGGGCTGTTTAGCCCATATATCTAATGCGTCTTTCGAAGAGACCGTCTCTCATAACAATTTATGAAAAAAAATTACTTCATGGAGTTCAATGAGAATACTATGTGCATAATTCTGTGATCAAATTTTGGGATATGAAATCTGATAATATTAGCAAACGTACATGTGACATTAGCTGGGATGATAAGTAGGTAAAATTCACGTGTTTTGCGGCGCATTCACCCCAATCGAAGTGTGTATATATGAAGATGCATTATTCAATTGCTAGTTAGTGAATACAAGTATGAAAAATCTTATTTGCTATCGATAGCCGATAAGCAGTAACTATGAAAACTTACATGCCCCATACTTAATCGTTCTGTCCTTCCTATACCCGCCCACACTAACATTATACCCATTTGTCCCTACATTTCAACAAAATTTTGAAAAAAATACATTTTCAGGGGTGTTTGGTATGTAAATTTATTGTCTTAGTAACGGAATCAATTAATCCAATTCGTTACAATGTGTTTAATTTGGAATTTGGATAACAAAATCCGTTACTTAAGAGTAACTCATTCCCTTTGTTTGTTACCACTCAAATATGAGTTGTAACAAAATACTTCTCTTCTCCATTCATGCTCACAAACATTTTCATTACCATCAAAACCTGCTATATTCATTTGTCTCTCAACTTGCATCCACAACTCCTCTTGATTCTCATCATTTTATGTCATGTACTCCATCCACAAACATAGAGGTTTAAGGTTGTGAATTTTGAGGGATGATAGTAGTCGTGGTTAAAATGAGAAAGAATAAGATAAGGGTTATTGTTACCCTTTGAGATCTTTATTTGTTTCCATTTCCTTTCTATTTAAAAACTTATACCAAAAACCCCCTCAATGTGATGGACGGTTATGAAGTGAGGATAAGGTGAATATAACAAGGATATAATACGGGTCTAAAGAGGTATGAACCATGATAAGTATACCAAGTTGGATGCTCGGTAGGAATGTTGTTACACGTATCTACGTGAACTTGCGATGGTATGAACAATTTACCAGCCATAGATAGCGGGAATGCGGTGATTTGAAAATTATAAGTGGGTATGAATATGGAAAAAATGAAACATATACCCGCCCATCCATTTTTTTCATTTCTACTCCTATCTAGGTCCACAAAACCCCATAATGACCTAAAATTGACAAATCCAACTAGGCAAAAGTGATTTCAATGTAAAAACAACGCAAAATCTTCAACCAAACAATATGAAATCAACTATATGAAGTGTAAAATTGTGGCAAACAAGGATTATTTGAGAATACTATGTGCATAATTGTGTGCATTGAATTGAGAATACTATGTGCTACTGTGCATAATTTTGTGATCCAAACTCAAGTTTAGATGAAATACAATAGAAAACGGGTTGACCCAAAATAGAGTCCAAAACTGAGTGTACAAATTGAATTCTTAGGATCCTGAAAAATCAGCAAAACCCCAACTCAAAACAACTCAAACCCATGAACCAAATTAGATTTAAAGGCCATGAGCGACCTGACCTAAACCGAACATGAAAGATTGAATAAAATAAACTTCTTTCGAAAAAGAAATCTGAAAAAAAAAATTCAAAAAATTTTAAGTTCCCAAAATAAGAATCTTTAAGTCTAAGGTCAGGTTTCTTCGCTGTTACTAATGACTTTACCCAATTCACAACATAATAATGAAGGTTATATGATCATCAAACAACTAATTTTGAAAGAAAATTTACATACTTCTGTCCAAAAGAAAAATACACAACTAAAAGGCATGCCATGAGACGCTAGCGCCTTAAAGAAGCCGATACAAGGTGAGTCGTCCCATGAGGTGCAGCAGAGGCGCCCAAGGTGCAAATCAGATGCTTTGAGCCTCTGAAGCATACCATCGTGCCTTGCGCATTTAAATGCTAAGGTTTCTCGACATCATCCCCAACTAAAGTAGAACGATACACATTCATATTCTGCAACAAACTCCGCAAAAAAAACTTTAAACTTCTAAGAGTTTAACATTACGTGCCACCTCTTTAGATACTTGTCTTTTTAGTGCAACGAGCATCCTGTGTTGGAAGACAACCCATCGCGCCTCGCACATTTTAGAACTAAGGATGCTCAACATCTTCCACAACCGAACCGGATGCTCACTATGGTATCCAGTTTACAGCATTCGAGCATATTATGTTTTGTTATTCGATGCCCATTTAGGACGTTTCAATTTTAGAAGATGTGAAACACCTGCAACTACATGCAGCCGACTGTTGGGAACACCCGTCTTAGCGAGTGCCTTGCCAGATTTGTCCAAAATCACAAAGCAGGGGACATATTTTATGTCATAATGAAGAAGCTGCACCAACAAAAAGGGAAACCAAGATTAAGGGAAACCGATTCAGAAGTATGGAGATTGGATTCTTGCAAAGTTAATATTAAACGATCATGTTATAAATAATACTACAAAATGCAAATCTTTACAAATAACCGCAACAGAAGATCAGATGCGATTGCCTATTAGACGAGACTTTATTCAGACCAGTGTCACATGATTCGCAAATCGAAAAAAGCAAATTATGGACGATTTTAGGCTATTTGTGAACCATTTTGAGCGAATCGGCGAATTCAAAAGGCAAGCTAACTAGCAAATTATGTTTCAGTGATTTAGACATAGAGTAACTGTCCTAACGGACATCACGAAAACTAGTTATATACTTATATACTTATATTTTAGTCTGATCACCCGACAAAAATGATTATCAAAAACAACGCTGCACAACATTTACCACAAACAACATGAAATTTGAAAAAAATAGTAGCTTGAACTTCCTTGGAATAACAAGCTAAAGCCTAAAATAGACTACTCGATAAGGAAGAAGGTGATGGTACCTCAGGCATCCATTTCTCGTTCTCAGCATCGGCCATGACAATGTTGAGCCAATCAGCGTTGCGATTTTCAACTTCCGTTACAAATGCAAGAAGCGAATTGCAAAGTGCGCATTTAGGAGAATAAAATTCAACAACGGTTGCTTCTTTCCCACTAGCCAGTGCCATGGCTAAAGCTCGTTGCTCTGCTTCTACTTGTTCATCTGGGCTTAAGCTCCGTTTCAATGGTTGCATCGTCTTATTTTTCTTCGAAACACCGCCATAATTGAGTTGGAATTTTTTAAATGGAGAATCTTGATTGGGATTTGTTATTGAATTCAAGAAGTTAAAAGAAAGGGTTCCTAGGGTATGTAAAGACTTGAAGAGCCACGGCGTATCGAAGTCACAAAGACTTTTACTGAAGTTATTCTTGTGAGTTTGGATGTTAGTTTCCCATGGAAGTTTGAAGCAAAAAATCGGGTGCGGTTTTTGATTTTTCTCCATGGTTTAAAAAGTATCAATGCCAACAAAATTCGATTCGGAGAACTATTTCCTCTTGAAAAAGCTTATGCAGAACTCACAATTTTAGTCTACATACGGATCAAAGTAGCAACAAGTATTATCGATCACTAACAAATGAACAATCATGCTTACTAATAAACAGTGAAAAATATAAGAAAATTCTAGATTCCCTTTATTTCAACTACAAATTTACAACTTTACATGCCAATTCCAAGCAACACAAGGTTTGAACTAAAAATTTACCCTAACTACACTTTTGGTTAACAATCATACTAATCCATGAAGAATCAGCAACATAATCTACTCCTAATTTCCATGAAACCTAACTAGAAACACATTGTTTGAACAAACCACATTAAATTTTTTCAATTTGAAACCCTAATTCCGAATAGGGATACGAACATTATAACCCTAAATCTAAATTGGGTAATTTTCTTTTCCAGTTTTTTCCCATTTAAAACAGGAATTCCACCCTACATAAGTTCAGAAATTTGACAAGAATCAATCTTATATGATTACCAAAAACTACAACTATACTTCATTGTTCGATATTTGAACAAACAATTATTAACTCAAAATATAAATAAAGGTATAGCAAACAGGAAAAAGAAAAAAAAAGCAACTTTAATTACGATTAGAACTAAGTGACAAATAGAAATGATTGGAAATTTTCAGAAAAGGGTCTTACTTATAGAAAATTCAGGATGAAATTCAAACAAATTCAAGGAATCCAGGCAATGTTTGTCTCTGTAGCTCTCACTCTACACACGCCAATAAAATACGAACAGGAAACTCTGGAAAGATGACTACAAAGGAAGGGATCATGAAGTGTGGTGTTCTATAGGTGGGCTTGAAATTGCCCATCTATTTGACTATTTGTAAATTGTAACTTTTTAATTAAAAAATTATTACGAGAGACGATCGCTTTAAGAGTAGGCATTAAGAATAATTTAAGTAAATATTTAAGATGTTGAAAGTAGGTATTAAAGCTATGATAAGTAAGCTTTAAAGATAATATAAGTAGGCATTAAAAATACGATAAGTAGACATTAATCTTTAATGATTTGAACTTAAAATACGTCTCACAAAAGAGACTAGCTATTTAACCGGTCATGAAATTGATCTTAATAATTAAACAAAAGAAATAAAAATAGAAGGGACCATGACATTTTTACTTAATACATTCAACATCATTTCTACAATTTCTTAAAGAACAATACAATTTACAAGTTTCGGTGGTGCCTGAACATTTGCGTCCACGAACGTTAGCTTAGTAATTTTTCGCTTCATAAGTAATCATTTAAAAATTGTATATGCATATTTAGCCAAATAAAAATATTTGTATGATGAGACTATCTTATTAAAAAATTCGTGTCAAATTATAAATTATAATTATAATTCGTTTTGTATGAGACCGTCTTACTATGAGACGAGCCTATATAATTAGCTAATTTCTTTAATTGATTACTTTAAAATCGTAAGTAATCGATAGAAAGTAATCGTTTTAAGATTATAAGTTATAACTAATCACTCTAAAACTATAAAAAATTATTATTTTAAAATTAAAAGCGATCACTTAAAATTAAAAGCGATCACTTTAAGGTAGAAAGTGTATATTGGGATAGCCCAATAGAAATGATCTCACCGTAAGACCGTCTCATTTAAGAATTAGAGTTATAATTAACATATATACTTCATTATACATCAAATTCAGTAATTTTTGATATCCAGGATAGGAAAAGTATTTATTTTATGTAGGATTAATGATATATTGGTTAAAATATGATATTTATTACGACAAATATAAAAACCAAACATAAAACTAAAGCAATAAGACAAGAATATTTATGTATTAATTATCCGAAAAGTGGGATTACATATTTTTATTTAAGTAAGGCACATTTATTATGTTGTGCTTTTTTGTTACTCACTTTCTCTCCCACACAATTCTTTGGAAACATACCCAATTTTCATAGTAAAGCCCATTTCAAAAAGGACATGAAAATAGAAACATGAAATATAACACAGCTTGAAATTTTATTTCTTGTTCAGTTCTTCTTCATCTCAAACACCTGCACCAAAATTCAATTGTATAAGTAAAAAAATTAAATAAAATCAAATAATTAAAAATTAATGAGTAAACTGAAAATTAAGGTAAACATTTTTATATGTCATTTAAAATGAACATTTTTGAATAACACATATATTTGTATTCCATAAATAATTTTTTAAAAATATTAAATAGACATTAGTAATATACTAATAATATTATATCTTCCTCCCATCAAAAAAATAATAATTATACATTTTTTGATTTTTGGCATGCTGGCTATTGATACTATACCAAGAAACAAATTCAACAAAAACCTTAAGCTAATGGTTGAGACCCCCAAATATATTATATATACTCTAATAGAAAATTGTTCGTAACAAAAATCATGATAACGATAATAAGATTAAAAATATTTACTTATATATTTTAGAAAGAAGTGTATTACCACAGCTAAGGGCAGGGAGTTTGCAAGCAGAAGGAAGTTCGCTAGCCACCCTAAAGGTATTGCAAAGGCAGCCATGTTCAACAGCTTGAAGGGCCCCACAGCACTCGGCACTTGGAGCCGAGTTTTGTGTGCCGGGGAGAACAAAGGGTGCACACACGTTTAGGCTACCGAGCTGGTTAGCACAAGTGCTTTGAGCTTGAGCCATGGAGCCCTTGATTTGCATTCCTAGTGCAATTACTAGAACAACCCAAAAAACCTTAGCAAATGAGGTTGATTTCATGTTGATTCTTGCCATTTTTGATTTTTTCTTCTTTTGATTTTTATTTGATATATATTTGTTTGTGATTTTATATTTGTAATGAAGGTGTAAAGATTGAATTTATAATGAGGGAATTAATGGGTTCAAGTAGTTAGAATGTGATATTTTGCATGATTTATTTAGTAAGTAAGTCATCAAACTTGCATTAGATTAAAGAGTGGTTGTTTTGGATCAATGCAAATATTATGTTAGTTCAAATGTACAATGAACTTACTTTCTAATCCAAGTTCAAAATTATTGGCATGTGAAATGTTCAACATTTGAATTTAGTACTTAATTAACATTAACATATGGATTATGTTTGATTAATATATTGGTTGTTAAAGATTCGTTATTGTTATGTGTGCCAATATACTGAGCACGTTGTTCATTTTTTGGCTGTGAAATTAATCTGTATTCTTATCTTTATTCTATTGTTGATTTTAGGCGTTTGACAAGTCGGTGAATCTATGCAACATCACTTGACTTTAGGGTTGCACATGATTCGATTTGATATGACATTAAAATCATATCAAACAAAAATTTTCGGTTTGGAAATTATTTTCATCTTAAAGAACATGAGATGATTTTTTTTCTTAAATTCTTCCTTAATTTAGCACAATGGTGAGTTTTAAGAGTTTAATTACTATTATCAACATTATATCCTTTATGACAATAATAATATTATTCTAAACCTCTAGAATAAATAGATAAATAATCACCAAAATCTCACAATAGTTTATCATGAGACAATATTAAACTCATCAACATTGAATACCAATCATGGCATTACAAATACCTATATAAAAACTACAAATTAAATACTATATAAATAAGAAAATTTTATGATAAAATAATACTAACTATTAAACTAATTAAGGACTATATATTTTAATTAATTGGGCTTGGGGGCAGTCCAATAAGACTTGGTTGCAAAGAGAAGTTTCTCCCTTTGAAGGGGCCCATCTTCATGGTTTACTATACGGCTATTCCATTGTAATGCATCAGTTATTTTCTTAATTTGCACCAAAACATCAACATCATCTCTAAATATTACACTCCCTTCTGGCCTTAATATCCTGTCCATTTCTAGCAATATGTCTTCTATCTCACACCTGCATTATGTTCCAAAGTTTATGTGTGGAATCGTAAAGAAAATGAAATAATGCAATGACGGATCTAGAAATTTGAAATGAAAAATATTATTTGACGATTAAAAATTACTTTTTCGACACTTGATTTGAGAGTGTAGACGTGAAAGACGACAAGATTACAATGCAATTAGACTTGTTCAATGAGGTAGGGAGTGGGTCAGGGTCAGTTTGGGTCGGCTAGGTTTAGTAAGGCTGAAAATTTGAAATAAATAAGTGTATTGTTATAAATAATTTCAAAACTAAACTTCGAAAAAAAGTATTTCACTAAATAAATCTCAAGGAACCAAGTCAATAAAAGTTTAAGCTGATAATTGAGGCATTAGGATATATTATATACTCTAACACGCCCCTTCACACAAGAACTCTTTGGGTTAGAAAAGTGGATACAACACAGACCCTCCTAGGGATGTTCAATGGAATGGATAAGGACCGAGCCGAACTTAAGAAAATATGGGGCAAGTTGGATAACGGCCCTTCAAACATACTCTAGGCTTTAAATGGGTCGGGCTTTGAAAGTCCGACCCGGTCTAATTCCGCCCAATTTAATTACTAAAAATTATTTTAATCCCCATTTATCAATTTATAACAATTAAATTATCATTTATAACAATTATATTGAAAAAATATAAATAATATCCATTGACATTGTTATTTATAATATTTAAATTATATATTAATTATGTTATTTACAAAAGCCCGTTTTTGACCCTTATTGAGCCCTTTTATAGGTCGCTTCATTTAATTATAGTAGAGCCTGTTTTCGGCCCGACCCATTTTTGACCCGACCCTTACAAAGCCCTTCTAAAAACGGGCCGGATAAGGGCTCAAAATGGGGCCCGACCCATTGAACACCCCTAGACCGTTGGATATTCGACATTAATTGAGGTGCAATTGAAATTCAAACCTATGACCTCTTGTCACGCTAACTTCTCATGTCAAGGAATCAACTCAACTAAAAACTTAAACTGATGATTAAAGCACTAGATATTTTATATACTCTAACACTAAGCGTTTAAGAAAATCGATTTCAGGGACAATGATTTTAGGTCCTATTGGGCTGGAGGGTGGGTACAATGTAAGGATCATTAAATAGTTTTTAGATTATACCTGTCTTTATATAGTGTAAAAATCGAATCAGCATGAATAAAATCATACGTTCGTGGATACGTAGACATTGCTTCACACCTACAAAAAACATTTCATTATCTCAATATTATTTAAGTATAAAGATTCCTCATCTAGCAAAAATTGATAAAATTACTTACCAACTTTGGTAAGTTCCAATTAACCCTCTTTCAAATATAACACCAAGAGTGTCAACCTTAGCTTCAATAGGAACAACATTCATAACCCAAACAGGATCATCCACCAAAGCTGCAGCAAAACCACCTAATTTTGCATTCATATCTAGAACATTCCTATACCTTCCCTTCTGTTTCAGCTCATTATTCACCTTCTTATAATACAAAACTCTTTTCTTCCATAATTTTACGTCGTCTCGGAAATTTTCCGGGACGACTCCTTTTACTGATCCAGACCTAATTCTGGGTGGAATCGTGTTCAATCTTTTTGGCCATTTTGCTAATTGTCCTCCTGCAACTTCTTCATTCTCTGAGACTTCCGGTAAAGGAGTCAGACATGTCTTTAAATTTTTGTACCTAGAGATTTGTAACTCAATAATTTTTGTTAGATTCAACCATAATATAAAAATACGATTATGGTCATGGTTGCAAAACAGATTTTACTGTCAATACAGTTGAATTTCGGTAAACTCAAAAATCTTAACAAATAACAATACAATCATGATAAGGTGATGCGGTCCTGTTTCAACAATGATCATGATATACTTATTAAGGAATAATATCATATTGATATTACTCACTTCATCACTGCCGCATATCGTGGAGTATAATGAGCTACCTTCTGTTAATTGACAACTATATTCATCAATAATAAGGAATACTTCCAACATCTCTTCATACATTACTCTGATTGTCAAATGTAGTCAATTATGGAAATTATATTATGTTTATCTTTTCCTTAGTTAACTTCTCCAAGTTAGGCTATTATCTTGTAAAATATTTTGCTGTAAAATATTTCTATTTAGTTTTAATTTGTACATTATATATACTCTTCTCTTGATTAATAAATTCATAACATTAAACCTATTCTATAATACTTTCTCTATTCTGAAATACTCGCTACATTTTTATTATTGACACTATTCATCGTTCAAGCTTATTTTATATATTGCAGCTAATGTTTAAGAAAAAAATATGGTCAAGTGGGATCTTATTTGAATCGGTATACTTTCATAATATTAATTTTTTATAATTTTTAGACGTGTATAATTCAATATATAAATGATCAAAATAACGCATTGAATTGCGTAAAAAGTCAAAATATAATAAGCATAGAGGACCGGAGAAAGTAGTAAAAAATACTAATTACTTTCATGTTCGCTTGAATTTACTACTGAAAGTAATATGTTATAATTTGCTAGTAAAAGTAACATATTATAATTTTAATTAGGAAATTCAAAGTTACGAGTATCGTACAAAGTTTTTCTTAAGAGAATGATTTGAATTTTGTACCAACCACACATGTATTTGGACTTGGTAGATCTATCTTTTTTTGTTTTGCAGCATGGCTTGACAGTTAACATTATTCATCTTACTTTTTTGTACAGAGTTTTGTCCATGTTTATTTGGTACTACTTGTAGGAGATTCTATATTCTATTTGGAATTTTACTTTTTACTTGTAGTACATTACATACCTTAAAAGAATGTATCGTCCGTAACGTTCAAGCTACTACTTGGCATATGATTGTTTATTATCATATTCAGAGTATCACGTTAATAGAAAGATTATGAGCAAGATATGGAAAAGAAAAAACGACTACAATTCATACCCATAAAGAAGAGCGCGACCAAAGGTCTCTCAACTTGACTTTGCATATGATTGTTAATTGTATTTATTGGTCAGTTTGATTAAATAAAAGTGTTAGAGTATATAAGATATTCTGAGACATAAATCATCAGCTTAAAATTTTGATTGAGTTGGTTTCTTAACATGGTATCAGAGCCAATGGTTGAAACCCCATGATATGTTATACTTCATACTCTAATAGGAAGTATTGAATGATTTGCTAAAATAACTAATTGTTATGAAAATATTGGATGAAAATTATTGTTATGGTTTTGTTTAAAGAAAAAATAAGTCGAAAAGTCAAAAATCAATGAAAAATATACTTATATTATAATATTTGCCTTTTATTTTGACCTACAAGTCAAATTTTTAACTAGTTGGAAAAAACTTTACCAAATTTTATTTTATTAATCTACCAACCAAAAAATCAAAAATAAAAGTCTTACCATGCATCATCCGGGTCTTGGGCAGAGCATAAAGGCGGGTTCGGGTTATGTTCTTGTGTGCGTTGGCATTTGAGATGATTGAATGGTTTTTGCCAAATAGCAATATCATCCTTTTCTGTGACTTTCTTCCAGCAAAGTTTATGGGCTAAAGTCTCAATTCTAGTTTGTTCTGCATTCAAATCTTCTTTGCTCCTATCCCACCCTTTCCAGTTCTTCTTCCAATTAATTGGTGGGCCGGATAATACCCAAATTCCACCGGGTCGGAGTATTCTATCAACCTCTATCAAGTATAATCCATCTACAAAAAAATTATACCAAAACATGTTAGGTAACAAGTACAGGACAAAAAAGTTCTTACTAAATATTATAATCGTTACCACCATGCAATGGCAGATCTTAAGCAATTTTTGTAAGGTGGTTAACTTAATAGGGGCATATAAGATTTTATAAAAAGTAACTCAAGGGGGCGGCCTCGTTTGGTCCGTAAAGAAGATCCGTCAATATTAACACATATTTGACGTAGACATAACTATGTCAAAAATTTTTTAAAAAGAATGAATTTAAAGATTTTCAACCGTGTTAAAATTAAATTCACTTAAAATGACTCAGAATCACAAAATAATTGAACATAAGAATAAAAACCCAAAAATGACCACATACTTAAAATATTTGAAAGTTCTCAAGATGTATAGAATAATCTCGAATAACTAATCACATAAAATTTGTTTTAGTTGATCAAAATTAGACCAATTTTTCTTCCAATAATTAATGTTAAGATAGATATATAAAATTTACCATAATTGTCCCATGGAATAAGGCAACGAGCACAATGAGCCATATCGAAAGCTCTAGATGGATAAGGAAGTCTCTTTGAAGACATAATTCCAATCAAAGCGGGAACTCCTCGTTCTAGGGCAAATTGAACTTGAGCTTCATGGGTGTCTCTTGGTGCAAATGACAATGGCAATATGTTCCTTGACAACAAGTAGGCCCCCCAACTTGCTACCTATTTATAGAAAATTAAAGACAACAAAAATTTGAACAATATTACTACCTCCTATTCAGCTGAATTGTCCCATTTTTTTTTGGCACTATTCACTTATCACTCTTAATTTGTATTTTACTCTTAATCTATAAGTTAAAACATAGTCATATGGGATCTTGTTTGATTCGTCTCAATACAAGGATTATTAATATCAACTTTTTATAATTTTTAATTAAGCATAATTTGAGATATTAAGAGTTAAAATATTGCCTCGGCAAGTGTGAAAAGTCAAATGGAACAGTTCAGCTGAATAGGAGGGAGTATTAATTAGTAAATCTTTTAAAATTCATAGACGAGATAAAATACAAGGTAGCTTGATTAAATGACAACATTGGATGCCCTAATCCGTCCATTCATTAGGGTAAAACTAGAATGGATTCAATATGTTTGAATCTAATTTTTATTTTTATAATCCGATCTAACTGTCTTGTTTTTGTTTGGATAAGACTCATACCAATCTTTATTTGGCTCATTATACAAGTCTAATTATAAACGATAATTCACGAATTCAAATCCTAACTAACTACATTGTACGAAAAGTCAAAAACTTTTATCAATCTATCTTAACAAATTTATAACCCATTTAAAGCCTGTTTAATAAAGGATAACCCACTCATTACACAAATCTAAATGTAGGACTTTCTTGACTAGCATCCCAAAAATCAAGGGTCTCTTTTACTTTTTATTAAATGTATTCAACAAAATATAGTGAGGTCAATAAATTGAAGCACACATTAAATTTAAAGAGTGTAAATTGATCATCCCCAAAGTTTTGGCCTTATTTTCCACCGTCCTTTTTTCTGTGTGGCAAAACTTAATAAAGCCACACTAAGGACAATAAAGACAAATGGGTTGTCACACCAAATTATGGTAAATCTCTTTGTAATAATAGTTTAGGGATACTTTTATTCTTTAAGGAGCACTTTAATTGGCTTGGGGTAGACACACTAATTACCATTACACATAGATCATAGACCACACAAAAGTTTTAAAGTGCTAACAATGTCTCTTTTACCATATTGCAAACCCTTGATTTGGACAACTTGTCTTTTCTTTAACAAACACTCGTAATAATACAAGCCAAATGGATTTGAGCCGTCAAGGCCCGAATCCTTTATCAACGTGATCGGTTGGGCTCAAAGTTTGAGTTGATTTGGTCTATTTTTGTTTGGACTCGATTCAATCAATGTCTAATTTAGTGGCGAAATAACAAGAGAGGCTATCGGGAGCCTGGGCTTTGCGGCCTTCTGATCTCGTCACATCTTGTTCTATTATTTAATTTTTTAAATTTATAGCTGCCAACATAAATAAGCTCGAAACTCAAATCTCCATTTTCTATATCACAAGATACGAGTAATTTTGTCCACAATAATTTTGCTTCATACTTCGCCCTGATCTAATTCATTACACAAATCTTTAACATCAATGTACATCAATTTATGGGCAACATGTATAAAACAAAGATTGGGCAAGTATATACATACAGATACTATACATGATAGACTTAGAAAACAACAAATACTACAATTAGAGAAGTAGTTAAAACTTGAAACTGAAATATATGAATATTGTATTTGTACACATTTCAAGAACGTGACAGTATACAAAAGTCTAATACATTAGATGGACTATGACACATGCCACATGACACTAACTTTGCTTTTGGATTATTATGTGTGTGAATTATCATATTTTATACTTATATTTGATTGCGATTTGTGAAGGTTGGATGCAATTAAGATAATTAACTACCTACTCATTGTTTTTAAATTGAAAATAAGATTGAATTTTATTTGATTTCATATGAATAATCAAACTTTTAGCACCCCATTTGGAATTTCAATACTCCTTGATTAGGTAGTTATAATGTGAACTCTATGTAAGATTTTTTTTAATATAAATATAGCAAAAAAAATTGACACAAATTCTAGTTTTTAATAGTTGCCCACATTCTTTTTCGTTAAATCATAACCAAAATTTAAATCCTTAATATAATATCTTTATTCATATATAATTAAAAATACTAATCAATAGTTACAACAATGACTGTAACACGATTAGACATTAGACATTAGAGGTATTAGTAAATCAATACCACTAAAATAATATTTTTATACAAAAATATAATAAGTCCAATTTATGAAAAATTCCAAGATTATTTAAAATTTATGAAAAATTATCTAAAATAACCTGACATTTTATTTGTTCGCTTTTAATAACTTCATATTAGATTATATCCAACCTTTGCTATGTATTAGGCCCCATCATATTCAGTAATCTGAATCACCAAAGCCTCACCCCTGAACCACCACAATCGTACCCCTCCCCTCCCACACCTACTACATCATAATTTGCTTTAAATGGGATGTATTTAACAGCATTTAATTTAAATGTCATTGCTTCAAATTTTTAATAGTATATATCGTGAATTTAGTGAGATCTTTTAGTAACCTAATAAAAAATCATACTAAAACTTTTAGCTGACATAGGATTTAGTGTTATTTCTCATAAATGTCACTATATACTATAGTAACAATTACATATGTCACTAAAGGCTAAATAGAGTGTCATTAAATCACGTTATAGTGAAACTTAAAATAAAAACCAACAATTATTACACTAAAAATATAAATCAGTTGCATTTTTTAATGCCACTAAATCTAATGTCGCAAAAATTTAAATTTTTTTTAGTGACCGAATATAGTAAGAAAATTAAAATATGTATTAAATGTGAAAAAGTCTAATATTAAATTATTATTGACTATTTTTCCTAAAATTTATGTATAAAAAAATATGAATAATTAAGAAGAGAGTAATTAAAGAACGTACCCCACAACCAGTATCAATGGCAGTTCTAATAGACCCATCATCAAGATTGATCAACTTAGCAATCTCATTAATATAAGCATCAGCCCCAAACCTGAACATAGTACCACCACCCGGAAACTTAAACCGATCTCCTTCAAACTGGATCCAATTCTGACCCGATTTCTTAACCGCTAACTGTTTATGAGGAACATTATTATACCAAGCATAGTCTCTACTAACGGGCCACTTAAAAGGTCTTTTATACCCGTATGGAGCTGGAATCCGACACTTTACAAGATCTGTTTTCTTCGGGCAATGCCGCTCTAAATGCATCATCCGGGTCCGGTCTAATTTTAATGATCTTACTGGATCTTGACATGGGGTGTGCTCACTAAAAGTCATATTACAAACCGGGTAAGTAGGACCCGACGGGCCTTGACCCGATGACATTGATGTAGCCTCTTTGGAAACATGATGGGGGGAGAAGTCTATAGAACCCGAGTTCAAACCCGAGGCCAAACTCGGGTTTGAGGAGTTTTTTGTACTACATGTGATGATTGCGGCGGAGGTGGTAGCTCCGCCTCCGCCGCCGTGCCATACACCTAGAAGATAAGAGCAAGAACATAAGAAGGTGATTAGGGTTAATGTGTAAATGTGGTTGATTTTCTTCCAAAATGGATGTGGTTTATGAGATGAGTCTAATCGAACTAACCCCCTCATGTGAATATTTTGTGTAATTCTTTATGATTTTCTCACTTTCTAATAATGGGGAATGTATGTTTGGTGGGGAAAATAAGGCAGAAGATCAACTACTCAAGTAAATAAGTAGACTTAAAGTTGAGAGTAAAGGTTGTTTTAATTATCATCTGAAATTAATTTATTCCATTTTGTAATTTAATTTAATTAAATTTTTTGTTAAAATTGTATTTACAATGAAATACGAATTAAATGAACATAAAATTCAATTTTAAATCAATTCAATGATCCAAACAAACAAATCTATTGAGACTTGAGAGTATGGATAAAGTGTACTCATCTGTCCTCATTTAATTGCATTAAAAAATAAGTGGGTTAGTTATAAGATAGTGGTAATAAATAAAGAGAAAAAATAAATTTTGTAAATAAAATTAAAAACGAATTAAAATCTATTGATGAAATTAAAAGAAAATAATAGGTTATTATCTAAAAATAAAAATAATACAAATTAATTAGAAGTCGGCAAAATAAAATATAATGCAAACCGACCAAGTATTAAATACTAGTATCTTTTAAATGATGAAATGACATGTGTTGTCTAGATCTCTTGTATGGAATCTAACATAGGTCTACATGTGTTCCCTAATTATATTGTTTTTATATATACGGTCATAATATTAAAATTAGCAATTATTTGAGGTCAAATTTTAGTTTTAAGTATTGTATTAAGATTAATATTATGCATCAAAAAAACACAGAATTTAAGATTTCCTTGATCGTGAAATACTCGCAACATAATATTTTTAGTGCTATTAACATTAATCATTCAAACTTATTTAAACGTAAAAAGTAAAATGTTTTGAGATGAAATGTGTCATCGGGTACAATTTAGTAGAGATACGATTCATGTATCTTTAGATTAGAATAAAATCTCACTATAATCTACCTTATCAATTTCCGATGTACTATAACGAGTATAATGTATTCTATTAGGAAGTGTGTAATATTTTATGGGTAATATAATGTAGACACCGAATTTTGATGAGTATAGGAACATCTAAACATAGAAGGTGTAGGATAGTGAATCTAGACTTTTTTGAAACAGATTCGATCGATTCAATATTTAACTGACTTGTAATCGAACTCTACTTTGACTTAATTTTAAAAATAAAAATTCACAATTATATAAAAATCAATATAAACATAAAACTTTATGTGAATTACAGTAAATTCAAAATTAATCTGATAATCTAAATAAGCACATGAAACGTGAATCTAGCTATTTTTAGGATCTCGATGACGAGGAAAGCTATGGTGTGTAGTTTTTTCTTTACTACTAGTGTTGAGTGTACGATACGACGTACTACTTTTATCAAGTATTTAACTAGTGGGCCATTATGGTTTTGTTGGTTAGTGTTACTTAATGTCTTATTGCTATTACTTTATGACCAATTATTTTGTGCTACACTTTTTGATTCCATTTGTCTAAATTTCTTTACTTTAATCAGCTTGTTTCACTTGTTTGCTGAATTCCCAATTGGGAGTAGTTCTTATTTGGTCCGGAATATATATAAATTTTATCATAGCAAAACTAAATATTACTCGATTCAATCTATAATATTTTAGTATAAAAATCAAATTATTTATGCGCAGAAGTAAATTTTTTATGACTCAAATAAAGACACACCATATGATAAGCAATAATGTGAGTGCAAGCAGTTGAGAGCATTAATAGGGGCTCATAGGAAGCAATAGAGGAGGATCTTTGATGTGCCACGGTGATGAGAAATAAATCGCAAAAAGATGCATGTGCGTGAAGGGTGCCTTAAACAAGGCAAGAGACCAATGCCTTGATCAAAGCAAGAAAGTGCACATATATAGGTTGTCTTGAACGAGGCAAGAGCTATAGGAGAAGGTATAATACAATACTAGCTTCTATTATACAAATATTGTGCATGTTGGAAATACTTCACATGTAAGACAAGATTTCACATCAATAAATTAGTGGGTTGTGGATTTGCATATATATATATTGGGTGAAATAATCCTCCTATTACCATATGGTTTTGGGAATCAATGAACCTCACCTATGTATGTGCAATTCAACGCACTTGACCCATGGGTTTGTGAGCTCGAGCCCATGGGTGTCCCGTGTCCACACAAGTGGGCCACGGTGAGATTATGTGATGAATTGTCACGGCCTAATAGTGCAAATATATTATACTCCCTCCGTTCTTTTTTGTTCTTTTCGTTTACTTTTTGCGCAGTTTTTAAAGTAAATTTAGAGTCTTAATATCTCTAAATACGCATCTTAAAAAATTATAAAAAATATATAGTTAAAAGTATATATTAAGACAAATCTAATGAGATCACACATGAGTATATATCTTAAAAAGCTTAATCAAATTTGCCTTTCTAAAAAAATATTCTAAAAAAAAAACATTAGGAAATAAAGGGACATTGACTTTGAATATTAAGGAAAGATTTGATACTCCATCTAATTTGATTTAAATATAAGTTTCTTTATATTTTTAAAAAGAGAAAATTCAAGAGTTGACTTGGATTTAGTACATTAATTTCATAAAGATTTTTTCCGATATAATAAAATAATTTTTTTCATTTGATACTAGAATATTTGTTACACACTATTATAAAACTTTAAGAGCTCTCGAAAAATTAAATAAGTTGATGAGATAAGTCTACAAAGCACGGGTATCCTGTGTTTTAGGGGGCAGTCCAATAAGATTTGACCGCAAACAACAACTTTTGCCTTTGAAGAGGTCCATCTTCATGGTCAACTATTTGACTATCCCATTGTAATGCATCTGTTATTTTCTTTATTTTTACCAAAATATCAACATCATCCCTCAAAATTACACTTCCTTCTGGCCTTAATATTCTGTCCATCTCTAACAATATATCATCCATCTCACATCTGCAACATATTATACAGGGATTCATTATTTTTATCATAACATAAATATGTTAGTACTAGCTAGTCCTTCTACTCGTATTCTTAACAAATTATATGTTGTGTACCTATTGTTATAGAGAGTAAAAATCGTATCAGCATGAATAAAATCATATGTCCGTGGATATGTAGACATTGCTTCACACCTACGTACAAAAACAATTTAAATTAGGTTAGATTTCTAATTCAAGCACGTCGATCATATTTACTAACCAACAATACTAACTATATCAAAATTATGTTCTGAATATCTAAGCTTATTTACACAATGAGATTCTTGTTCGCAAAGATAATACTTTATTCTATTTTTTTTATTATCATAAGTTCCTTTACTTTCAGCCAGACTAATTTCCACTTACCTCTTCGCTTAAATTATTCTAAATCTAAACCTTTTACTTTTCTTATCGATATATTAATAAAAAAAAAGGTTTATTATATCTTGAGGGCAAAAGATTTATAGTTTGGATTATAATGGAGTATATTAAAATGGCTCATTAAAACATTTACAATACTTATTTTGTAAAGTTGCACATGTTATTTGCTATCAATAGTTAATCAAAAACAACATTTTTATTAGTGTTACATTGTAACTAATAAGGATAAGAATTAAGGTTGCATAAATTTTACCTCAGAATTCCACCCGTGGGAGTGGGACCCATTAAATGAAATGGATATGTAATGTAATGTGCATTATAAATCAAAAAAGCAATGTTTTTGACTTACCAACTTTGGTAAGTTCCAATCAAGCCTCTTTCATAGATGACTCCAAGAGTATTGACCTTAGCTTCTATAGGCATAACGTTCATAACCCAAACAGGATCATCCACCAAAGCTGCAGCAAATCCACCTAATTTTGCATTCATGTCTAGAAGGTTCCGGTACCTTCCTGGTTGCCCTAACTGATTGTTCACTGTCTTATAGTATGATACTCTTCTTTCCCATAATTTTATGTCTTCTTGGAACATTTCTGGTGTTATTCCTTTTGTTGATCCACTACTTATTCTTGGTGGGATTGCATTTAATCTTTTTGGCCAGTTTTCTAATTGTCCTCCTGCAATTTCATCATCTTCCGAAACTTCTGGTAATGGGTTAACACATGACTCCAAGTTTGTGTACCTATAAATTTATTAATTGACACTAAATGATTGATTAGAAAAAAAGATTAGTTGCACATAAAATTACTTCAAACATTAATAAAATACTACTATGAGTTACATATTGATGAGTCATGAGTGTGTTAGACAAGGTTTTTTTGATTGATTTTGACTTTTGACTTTGTGGTTTGCTAAACAGCCAAAAAAAAAAAATTGGCCAAAGGTTTTTAAATTAGATGAAAAGTTGATTTTTATGCGAATATCCAAAAACTATACCCACGTTTTATTTAATAAAGAGCAAACAACTTGTAAGGGACAACGAATTTTTACTAAACATCTTCATTAGTTGGGTTATAAATAGCTAGCAAAAAAGTCAATGATTCTAGTTAGCTAGGTCGGACAAACCAATTTAATCAGTTGATCATCGATAACCAATTAACAAACACTCCATTGTATGTCTCTTGATCAAGGACAAAGCTAGGGTCGTAAAAATCTTTGAGTTACCCTCGCTTAGAAAGTCCAAAAAACAGTACATCTACTAGTCCATAATGTAACAATATGTGTGTGATCTGAGTGTGTCTAATATAGTAGTGCAAAGAAGAATAATAAGAAAACTAACCATGCATGATCAGGACGAGGAGTAGGACAAAAGGTTAAGGTGGTATGAAGCTTCTTGATACGTTTGCATTTCATATGATTCAATGGCTTTTGCCAAATAGCAATATCACCTCTTTCAATCACTTTCTTCCAACAAAGATTTTTTGCTATTGTTTCAATTCTCTTTTGTTCTCCATTTAAGTCTTCTTTGCTTCTTTCCCATCCTTTCCAATATTTCTTCCATCGTATGGGCGGGCCCGATAGGATCCAATACCCTCCTGGTCGAAGTACTCGATCAACCTCTATTAAATATATTCCATCTGTTTTATTCATTTTTTTCAAATTTAGAAAATTATATATTAAAAAAAATATATTCATCTGTTTCACTCATTTTTTTTCTAATTTTGAAAATTAAATATTAGAAAACTAAACTTGAAGTTACTAAATAATCTTTATTTTTTTTATAAACACTATCTAGTATCTACTTATATTTTAATACTTAACAATGTTACATACTATCACGCATTCAACTAAACTTGCGATAGATAGTCCCTCAGTGAAACAATCTCAAAATAAAAAATTTATATCAACATAATTTGTATTAGTATGTGATATTCAACCCATGTATAAAATGCATCTCAAGGTGAGACCGTCTCATAGATCAATTTATAGTATTCTTTATACCAAGGAACCAAGCAAAAACGCCAATGATTGTTTTTATATAATGGGCTAATGATGAGGAATTGCTTTTTATGTATGATTGGGCCTTTGTACCATAGGTTAAGCCCACTTTATATATGAGTTGAATTGCTCAACTAATACAAATAATACAAATAATGAGAACAATTGCTCTTTATTTAACAGTCGACTCACAAAGAGAACATCTCTTATAAGAACAACTTAAATCTTTATTATATGTGTATATATAAGGGCTAATGAGTAACAATATTAAAAGAGGATTAAAGTTTTTCTATATGATATTAAACCAAAAATATTGGAATGGTGTAATGATAGATTACCATATTTATCCCAAGGAATAAGGCAACGAGAACAATGAGCCATATCAAAAGCCCGTGATGGATAAGGCAATCTCTTAGAAGCAATAACACCAATCACGGCAGGAACCCCCCGTTCTAAAGCGAATTGGACTTGTGCTTCATGAGTATCCCTTGGTGCGAAGGACATTGCCAATATGTTTCTTGATAGTAAGTACGCTCCCCAACTTGCTACCTTATACATAACAATTCTAATTAGTTAATTAAATTAATGCACTATTATTTGAAAAATAATTTAATTATGATTAATACAACTACACAGATTGTTATATGAGACTGTCTCTTTGTAAGACGCATTTTATTTATAGGCTAAATAGTTCAATTGATGCAAAATATAAGTATATAAACTTTTTTTAATTTTGATGTCGTCTCACCGAGAAATAGTTTTTCAAAAGACTAGCTCATACAACTATATTACACACTCACCAAATTATTATTACTTCCTCTATTCCCTTTATTTGTCATATTTGAAATATTTCACTAAAGAAAAGAGAATTTAAACATGGTTTTTGAGAGATATATACCAGTTAAAATATATGCGAGTGAAATCTTGTTGGATTTATCATAATGTTTAATTTTACATATAATTTTTATAAATTTTATGGTAAGTATTTATAGATATTTAGGTTCAAATATGTGTTTTAAAACTTAGTACGTACATAAAGCAAAGTTGAGTAGCAAAATAAGGGATGACAAAAATTTGTATAAATAAATTCCTTTGTTCCATTTTATTTGATTCGGCTTTTTAGTATTATATTTCACGTATAATTCGCACTTAATGTTATCTAGTTTTTGAGAAACTAAAAAGGAGGTTTTAAAATAAAGTACAATAATTGATGATAATTTTTTAGTGTAATGTCATTTTGATGGATTATTTTATGTTTCCATATAACCCTTAGCTAGACTACATATTTTATATTTAATTTAAAGAATTAATGATTCTCAAATGAATTTGATCATAAAATAAATTAAATTAATACATTGCCATAAATGAAGGAATTAATAGAAAATTGTTTTATCCCATTAATTCCATCCGAAAGGCATTTATTTGCTACCAAATTCAGCACAATACAATCACATTTTTTAGGGAAAAATTTTATTCCAATAATTTCATTTATGCCATTAATTTTGTTTCTAACCGAATTCCAATATTCACCTTTTCATTTACTTTTTATTTCCCATTTGTCCTTCGTACCAAAATTGTAAATAAAATTTATTAGCTTTTTTTTAGCTTTTGTTTTCTTTTAGAGGTAACAAATGAAATTTTAATTGCTTGGAAAAAAAATCTGTGGATGTTATCCCCTATTTCTGATCATCCGCGGCTCACAATTCTTGACCATACGCTAACAGGTTAAATAATTACTCCTACGATTTTACATTCCTAAACTTTTTAAATATCATCTTGAAGGGTTTATAAAATCTATTTATTTTTTTTATTGTTTATTTAAAAATTAAAACAGATTAATTTGATGTTCTAAACGATATTTTAAAACTATAAAAGTGATTACTTTAAGGTTTTAAGTGATCACTTTAAGATAATAAATATACGTTACACTGACGCAATAGAAATGAATTCACTATAACACCGTCTCATTTAAGAATGTGTTTTTTTGTTTATCAGAGTTAAATGAGCATCAAATCTAAAATCTTATTTAAAATAATTTAATACTTACTTCCACTAATATAAGACAGATTCAATTCTAATTTTTAGGATTAAGACAAAGGATTCACATTCACAACCTTACTTTTCCACAAGCACATCCCCATCTTATATAAATTACGTATCTCAGTTTCATCAAAACAAAAATAATTACATGAAAACAACAAATTAATTAATTTTATTTGATGGCAAAGCTCTACAACGTATAGAAGTGTTTCAAATTATATGTATATAAAAAATATAACAATTTTATAAATTATTTTTAACTAAAACTATGTATTTTAAAATAGTAACTTCGCTTGTTGAGTCTCTATCGTTTATATCATTAATAACAATAATTATGGAGAATTATTGATTAGCATAATATTTGAAGATGTTTTTTTTTTCATCGTACCTGCCTACATACAATATGAATTAATTTTCTTTTTCCCTTTGCCAATTAAAAATTCTCCAACGAACCTTGTGTTTTAAATTCGTATCTATATTTAACGCTATATTATTTTTATAATATTTAAGTTTCATTAATTAAGTACAAATTAAACATTCCTAAAAAATGTAAAATAAGCTATAAAAAATAATAAATAAAATAACAATTTATTTTGTATGAGACTGTTTCACTATGAGACAAATTCATATAATTAATCTATTTTTTTAATTATTAATCATTTTAAAACTTTGAGTAATCACCTTAATCAACTAAATGTATATAAGTCAGTTCAATAAAAATAGTCTTATTTAAAATAAAAATAAAGTTGACTTACCCCACAACCAGTATCAATGGCCGTCCTAATAGACCCATCATTAAGATTAATTAATTTTCCGATATCATCAATATAAGCATTAGCACCATTAGGGAACATAGTACCACCACCCGGAAACTTGAACCGGTCTCCTTCAAACCGGATCCAATTCTGAACCGCTTTCTCAACCGTTAGATGTTTATGTGGTACGTTATCATACCATACATACTCTCTACATACGGGCCATTTAAACGGGCTTTTGTACCCATACGGGGCGGGTATCCGACACTTTAGGAGCTCCGATTTCTTTGGACAGTGTCTTTCCCTATATATAAGTCTATCTCTCGTAAATTTCATTGATCTTATTCTATCCTCGCACGGGGTATACTCGCTATGCTTAATATCGCACGGTGGATAAACCCGACTGTAATTCAAATCCGAAGAAAAGGTGTCTTGGTCTGCCGTGTGGCGGGCAACAAAGTTTAGAGGGCTCGAGTTGGTAAAATTTAGAGAGGTATAACAAGTTGCAGTGTTGGCTGGGTTGCGACTGCGACCTTGCCACACCGCAAGAAGATAAAAAAAAGAACATATAAAAATAATATAAATTAATTTTGATAATTTGTGTTTGTTATTGTTTTTAAGTACCCAATTCCAATAAGAAGAGGAAGGTTTTGAGGTTGGGTGGTATGGTGTATCTAAACCTCCCATAACTTGTTTTGGGAGCTATTGATTTGGATTGTTTTCTTTTCTACTTTTGGGAGTATTTAATGGTGGAGGAAAGGGAGAGATAACATTGAAAAATGGTTTTTTTTTCACTTTCTAATTTCATTTGTATTTTGTTATAAGCTTTTGTTATACCCCTTGATTTCTTAGAAGTTTATTCATTAGTTTGTTACATAGTTTTCAAAATATTTTTAAATTTTATAATCAAAATCTAACAAGATATAATATGAATATACTTTAATTTATTTATATATCCATGAAAAATAATATTCAAGTTTCTCTTTTTTTTAAAAAATACTCTATTCATTTCTAATGTTTTTCTCATTTAAAATATTTCACTTTAAAAAGAGAGAAGTTTGACTAATTATGATTTTTGAGAGATATATAAAAAAATAATACTTTATATATTTATTTGAGATCTCGTTAAATTCGTCTTAATGTATACTTTATTATCATACATTTTTATAGTTTTTTATAATGCGTAATTAGATATATTGAGACTTAAAATTTGTTTTGAAAACTTTGCGAACAGTAAACAGGAATTAAGAAAAAAACGGAGGGAGTAAGTTTTGAAAAAGGATGAAGTATATAGAGATGGGCAAGGGTCTAAGACCTTACCTGGACCCTATTGGACCCTACTCTTTTTTAAGGGTAAGGGTCTATTTTTTCTGGAAAATAAAAATATTTTAAGGGTTTAGTTCCGAGTAGATCTGGACCCGACCCTTGGACCCTTAAGACCCATTTTCGATTGGTCTTCCCACTTATTTTATTTTTAAAGTATTTTTAAAGTAAAGTTACTTCTATATATTTTCTATATTTCTTTGCTAATTGTGATGAACAGTAGTTTGTTGATGTTTTATTTTCTAATTTTTTGTCATTAATTTTATTTTAAAATTATCTTACATAATACATTACTACATACTAATGTTTACAGTGGTTATCTGTTATGTTCATTTTGTAGAGCTAAGACTATTTTGTTCAATTTGAATGCATTATTTCTAGCTATGGTTATTTTTCTTGGGACTTAACAAAGTAAGATTTTGGCCGTATCTTTTAATGTTTTTTTAATATTTGTATTGTTTGAGTAGTTTATGCCATGATGGAAAATTATGTATTTTGTTTTAAGTTTGATTTTTGAAATTATTACTGATTTAGAAGATATAGAGTAATTTTATATGAATTTTAGGAATTTAGACCTTAAGTGTCTAATAAGGGTTCAGATTAGGGTCTAATAAGGGTCTATATTAAGATCTATTTTTCATACCCTTAAATCTTACTTAAAAAAATAATTTTTTTAGGGTACGGGTCCAGACCCTTAGGGTCTGCTTTAAAACCTATGGGTCTGAGTCCGGGTCTAATTTTTTAGATTCTTATAATTAGGATTTGGGGATGGACCCTACACTAAATTTAGGGTCCAGGTCTGGGTGTATATTTTTATTGGTGTGTATAGCTTTATCTGGGTGAGTTTTATTGTGGGGGTGGCAGACGGTTTATGGGCAAATGGGTTGTGTTAATTTTTTGTGCCTAATTGACTAGAAGTTAAAAGAAATTAAAACACAATTAATGGTGGTGATGGGGGTGAAATGATAGAATTGTGGGTTAACTTGGGTGGGTTCTATGGGAAAGGGGTAAAGAGATTTAACGATTGGTACATAAAGTCAAGCAATTGAATATCACACTTGATTAGTTTTCATGCACTTGTAGAAATATATTATTATCAAGAAGGAATTTTTTTATAAAGACATTAATTCATTTATTTGAATCAATTTAATGTCGATTAATGTGGAAGATTTTCTTTAACAAGAGCAATATACATGGTCAAATACTTTCTCCGTTTCACAATGTTCTACTTGTATAATAATTAATAGAAATAATATATATATATATATATATATATATATATATATATATATATATATATATATATATATATATATATATATATATATAATATTTACAATTTATTTATAAATTAAACATTGATTATACTTTATATATATATATATATATATATATATATATATATATATATATATATATATATATATATATATATATATATATGTCAAAAACATTAATTACATTTCTTTCTCTTTAAAATGGAATATTCCAATGGGAAGTACATTAGAGAAGAGAGAAGCATATAAGTAGATAAAATTATATGCATTAACTTGTGTATTTAATAGTGTGAGACAATAATATAGTCCTACTAATTTATCAAATAATTTCGTGTTTTAAAATTTTCCTCAGAAAAAGTCAAAAAACATCCAAACTTTGCATTGAATGATTATTATTTTTCTATTTTATGGTAATCTCGAAGGAGAGAGAGAGAGCTAGCAGCTAGCTAGGTGAAAATCAAATTTAAAATATTTTCTAAAAAGTGATATTTACTAATTAAATGAGACGAAATTCGATTCTTTCTTATTTAATTATAGAAAATACATAAAAAAATTTAGCTTTAATTATTTGATGATTAATTAATTTATATTTGTTACTACTTACTAGAGTATTTCACTATTTTTAATCTAAGCGTATATTATACTCATAGTGATAGGTCCTAAATCCTAATAATATGGAAAATTGGATAAGATATTTCAAGATGTCGAGCTACAAAGGGTATTAACTAACAAGTGAAGAGAAAATTTTAAAAATCTTTAATTTGTTAGTTAGGTATTAGCTAGGCTTTGTCGTTGATACTATGTAATATCATAATGCTAGTGTAAACAATTATTATGATATAATTTATTTAAATTACCCCTTTTATCTTGTAAACTATTGGACACTTTTTAAATAAAAATCATTAATCAAACATATAGAAAATTATACTTAGTGGATGTTCAATAGAAGTACTTCTTTATTTGTATAATTCGTAAAATCGCATATTTTTATAATATAATTTTTATAATTTTTGAGTTTTAAATATTTGCGTAAAAAAGCTAATAGTGCAAGTAAAAAATAACAAAGAAACTATATGTTAATTGTACGATAGTTTATTGTCGAGTATGAAACTTTTTTTGAATTATCTTGTAAACTATATGTTAGCGAAGTAATTTAGTCTGAAATTTTTTTTTTGAATTATAAGATAGGTTGAGAGAAGAAAAAAGCTAGATAAAAATCAAACTTAATATTTATTGAAAATTAACAATTTTTCTCTTTAATTATGACAAGATCCGATCTCTGTATGAAACTACTTGTTATTAGCTTGTGAAAATGCTATTTTTCAGGACAACTAAGGAAGGTACTAATTGGCGCATGATTTGTTGTTTGGTAAGAACAAAAATGGAGATTAGTGTAGGAGTATTTTTCAGGACAACTAAGGAAGGTTCATTTGCTTTGATTTTCATGACATGTTTAATGTAGGCGTATATAAAAAGTCGTGCGATTTCAGTCATCGTATAGTCTTAGACAACTGTCTTATATATATATATATATATATATATATATATATATATATATATATATATATATATATATATATATATATATATATATATATATATATATATATACCTTTGCTATATCTTTCAATTGTACGGTTCATTATCGCATTCTGGGGAAAAATCTATGTGAATAGGAGAATATTTTAGCAACAGAAATTCCTGTACGTCTCGGTTACATCATAACATGCACCTTATTATCTTTAGATTGAAAGACGATCTTTCACAAGGATACAATTATCTATAAGTTTAACACACTTTGCGCTATTTCTTTGTTTTTGAATCATATGTCTAATGTAGGCTCTATGGTGTGTTTAGCAATTGTTTTTTTTTTATTGATTTTTAGTTGACTTTTGGCAATTGGTTTTTATTGCTTAAACGACATATAAAAATGTTTAGTAAATGACTTTTAAGTGAAGTAAAAAAACTGATTGCTAAGCCAAAATAAAAAAAAACTACTCTTTATATATATTTTTTTCACTAACTGTATTTTAACATTTTTATATTGCTTATAGTCTCTACCTGTTTCCCACTAACTTTTTTTAAACATTTTTTTACTAATCGTGCACACTAATTATCTAGTTAAGAAGATACTCTATAACTCCAAAGCTACATCTCTTTCGGATGAAACTAATCAATACCTTAATGATACGTAGCTCGCCTCAAAACGTAGCATAGACTCAATTGTATCCTGCTTATAATATAATATCATAGAGGATAAACTCATGGTGTTTTTAGTATCACTTGGCACAAATACTTCAGTAACCAAAATGTAATTTTTCTGTAACACGAATTTCAAGTTATAATAATACATCACATAATAGAAAATCAAAATGATCGATCTCATTAGCTCCACTATCGCACACTGGTCACCGCCAACTACTAATATCACTAAGATTTTCTCAATAATATTGTCTCCTAACCCGGATAATAATTCCGGTTACCAACTGTAACTGAGTCAACCTACTAATATACTCGATAATAGCTCATGTAACATGAACTAATAGATTTGTAAAGTCAATACAAATTAGAGGTCTATGGATCATTAAAACTTACATTATACTTAATCCTTACTTACTGTATGATTAATGCCTATTTGTTATATCTTAAATATCTACTAATTATATCATTTTTAATGCCTACTTATAATATTTTAAAAAATATATAATAAGCCGGTCCAATTAGAAATGATCTCCAAGAATTTGTATAAAACTAATTAATGACAAGTTACTATAGGTTAATCAACAAAATTACTATCAATCTATTTAGAAACTCCAATAATGTTTCGTCATAATGTACCAATAATTTAAATAATAATAATATTGTTTTAATTTGATTCCTCCATTTTTATGAGTAAGGTCATAAGAATATTTATTAATACAAATAAAATGTTGCAATTAACTAGAATGATACAAAAAAATTATTGCAATTAGGCTGGTATATTCATTTTAATTAATCAGAATCTGTAAAAAAAAAATATTAATATTTCATCATATTCATTTTATTTGAGTAACTTATTTAAAAGTAAAAACAATATTACGCTTAAAATCAGCAATATTACACGTTAATCGGTCATCATATTGCGTCAACAATATTGTTTGCAGTAGGATCCCAGGATTTGCTCGTCAATACTGCTAATCTAACGTACTCCGTTCGTGTTTTGAAATTATCATAGTTGTATATAGTGAAATTATTTAAATTGTGTGGATCATATTAAAGAGATTAAAATGTAGGGTTAAAAAAAAATTGATGAAGACATTTTGATAAAATTATTTGAATATATGGCTCATTCACAAAATGCCATAAACCACATTTTTCAAGTTAAGATAGAGACATTGTATAGGAGTACCTAATAACATGTCATATGTTGGTGATGGACCACCTTAAGTTGATTTATTTTAAAAAAATTAAGACCTAAAAATAAATTATACCTTGGTTTCTAAAAGTTTGTCCACAAAATTGTAAGGGGCAATTTAAATTTATTTGTCCATATTAAAATATTTGTCATTTATGAAATTTATTAAAATCATAAAGTATTTGTCCACAAAACTACAAATTTATTGTATTGATTCCTATTAAAATCATACTCTCTCTTGTTTCTTTTTGTTTGTTCACTTTAGATTTGTCTAAGAGAGAGAAATTTAAATTAGATTTTTGAATTATATATTGAAGATAAAATATATTCATGTGAAATCTTGTTAGATTTATCTTGATATAAAATTTTTTAATATATAATTTTTATAAGTTTTTATGATGCGTACTTAGAGATATTAAGGCTTAAAATTTGCTAAAAATACATGCAAAAGGTAAAGTGAACAAATAAATAGAAACAGAAGAAGTAATATTTGCTTGAGTTTGGAGATTATTAAATGCTTTTTAACTTTCTCGTGTAAAAAAAACATTTGGTATCCTTTTCAGCCACAAAATAAAAAGACTACCTTTGTTAATTTTTTCCAATGATTTTAATTTGTTAGTCCAGTCTTCCTCTACTAAAAAGACAAACAATATATTTAATTTTACTAAATATCTCCATAACACAGTCAACTTATTCAGTTAAACTAAAAGCCAACAAAAATAGTCAATATTTTCAGCTGGTTTAATAAGCCAATTAAAAAACCAACCCAAAAAATTATTTGCAAAACAACCCTATTATATTTAACAAAGATTTTCACTTTAAACAAAGTCAAAAGTTGAACATGAACTTCAAAGATTTCACATAACTGAACTAGACTCTAAAGACTCTTGAAGTGGTTGACAACACCATTATTATCATCGTACCAAGTGTATCTCACTTATAAGAACTATGATTAGGATCTGAAAATAAGCACAGCTTGAAATAAAAACATAACAAAAGTTATGACAGTTCTAATCTGATAAGATTCACAGCTAGTTATTACATCTATAATTGCATAAACTATTATCAGAATTAATCTACATTACGCCCCTTTCCATACAAAAGCCAATCACAAAGCTATGAACAAAAAGGATCACACATTTCTCACAACGGCTTCCTTCCGGTAGTCTCACTCGACAAGGGGGTCGGAAAAAGTTATCAAGCCGGTGGTGCTACGTTGACATTATCACATTATGGCTTTCATAACCATTCTTTAGGGTTCATGCAAGCATCCAATAATTTCCACTCTTCACTGCCCTCTTCTGGCTTCTGCAAACAAAAATTGTGACGAAAAAACGGATAAATGAGAGTGGATGTACATGTATTCATATAATGTTGCCACTAGGAATCGAGCTTAGCTTTCCGTAAGCTTTTGTTTGCAACCACTTTAAGTCGAGTACTCCTTGAGCTCGGAATTTTCAGGTTCAACAAAGCTAGATAGTTGACGTTTGCTGATGATGCTAAAGATACATAGTTGTTTGGTTTCAGATTGTAATGGACTATATTAATATGACTTATTTAATCATGTGCATATTTTATTTTAGTGAAATTGAGAAAGATCATCATCATCATCATCATCATCATCATCATATCCTATATCTTGCTCGAAAGCAAGGTCTGGGTGAGAAAAGGTGACGCACAATCCACACTCGTACTCCCTTCACAGGGAAGACTAGAGGAATACGGTTGATTTTACCCCAAACAGTAAGAGCCCATCACAAAGAAAGTTGAGAAAGATGTTTGATACTAATGTTGTGTATCCGAACCCCCCAACTCCACCTAGGTGGGACCCGCTTCATGGCATTGAGGTGACGGAAAAGAAGAACACTAGAAAGTTGCACATTTTAAGCTAGAACTCGAGCTTAAGCTTATATCACATGCATTGCGAGAAGGCTATGCTCATTTTCAGCTCTAATTGATGCATTAGTTTCACAGCAGTATAACACTCTACGATTTAGCTAATATAGAGGCTTACATGATCGTATTCCCATCGAGCAGTCAAAGGCAGAGAGACCAGAATGCTCTCAATCCGACCACCAGTTTTCAGTCCGAAGGTTGTTCCTCGATCATACACCTAAATAACGAATTCAATAGTGAGCAAAGTTCACAAAAATAGGCAAGTCCAAAGTCGGAGAGTTTTCATACCAAATTAAACTCTACATAACGTCCTCGTCTTAATTGTTGCCATTCCTTGTTAGCTTCAGTGAAGGGTGTATCTTTTCTTTTCTCTATGACGGGTATATAAGCGGGTATCACGGAGTTTGCACATTCTGCAAATTAGAGCAAAACATGTAAGAAAAGATTAGAATTGCAAACAGCATTTTAAACACGACTAAAAACTAATCGATAAATGTTTACCAGTTGCAAAAGAAAGAAGCATTTCTTGGTCATAGTCATTTAGATCGTCAAAAAAGATTCCACCGAGTCCTCTCCGTTCCCCTCGGTGCTGTTGCAAAGTGTCAACGAATGAATTATTTGCAAATGTATAACAACGTGGTCTAACCAACATAGCGAGCAGTCGAAACAAAAAGTATGCCCCAGGAAAGCAAAAATATATTAGCACAAACTGCACATGCCGCAATCACGGATGTTCAACTATTTGATACAACGATCAAGCACCCTTACTTTCTCACAACTCATAAGCACCAGCGATCAATAACGGTATTTCATCATAAACATGCATGAATAACATTCTATTACCCAACGCCATAAAATGGCTCACTTAAGTGAGGTTTGGGGGAACAAAAGTACGCATCGTACCCTTATTAGGGATAACAAAGAGGTTATATCCGATAGATACTTAGTAGCAAACATCATCTGCAACTTTACATACAACTTTACATAAATAAGAAGTGCACATCTGCCTGCTGAAAGGTTGTGCACCAAGGTAACTTGGCATGTAGACTAAGTAGAAAGACTTTTGATTGTTTGCCATTCATTAATAGGTAGGTTTTGGTATTCTACAACTTGTTTATTATGAGGACATTCGCCATATCCATTTGCTCCCTCTCCCTCCACATCAAATTAAATGGCGTATAGCCGCATCGGTATGTAACTTGACAAATAATTTCGTAGTGATAGAATTAACTAACCTACAATATTCTGTTAATGATCTATCATGAAGGAACATTTGCTTTGCGACAATATTATAACATGGCTTATTATTTGAAGCAGAATCACTATAACAACCACATTCAAAGCAGAGATATCAAAAGTTTAGCGCTTATTGTAGCAAACTAGCTGTTGCTTCCTGAACTTCAGCTATGAATCTGAAAGATCAACACGTATTCTTAACCCATAAAATGAATTAGATTACTTTTGAAGATGTGTAAGACATGTCACAACACATTCAGCAAGACCAAGCAAAATTTCTCGAGAACGCACAAATGCTCGACAGCTTGAAAGAAAAGGCAACATAAAAGACAAAATATTATAAGAAACAAACCTTGATGTAAAAGTAGTCATCACACCACTTTTTGAAACGAGGATAAAAGCTAGGATCAAATTTATCGCAAGCATCTTTTTGGACCTACAAAATAAATTAGATATCAGTACAATGTGATTGTGAAGCTCGAGCACTCAAGTCATTTCGGTGCATCTAATATAAAACCATCAAGAACTTGCCAATCATAGGATGGCAGAATATTATGTTCATTTGTTTGTCCAAAAGGAAAAAAAATTTTGAGGGATTATTGTGTGCACCCATTTCTCCTTGCCCTCTCCTTGTAGGGGACAAGGGTATGATGTGCCAGCTACCCTCCTCCCTTCAGACCCTAAATTGTGCGGATACTGGGTTGATGACTATGTCTATGACTATCATCTTGTTAAGCATAGAAGACGCAAGCATCAATCTAAGATGTGATTAATTTAACCAATCACAAATGAGAAAACAGCAAGTGATCTACAAATGCCCGACCAGACAATTACTTTGGAGAGGTATAGCTTTGAAACGTAGGGAATATGGATAACATAAATCGTTTAACATAAGAATGACCACAAGTTTCAGAATTTAGATCCAAAGAGTGCAACTTTATGGGAAACAGTGCATATCTATGTAAACACCAGTTTCACATCATGCATTATCAATAGGAAAACAAGCATTTTTTTGTTTGTAATTGGGGAATTTACCTGATGGAAGTGTCGAACATCTTCCTCAAAAATGTAGGCAGGAGTGAAATCAGTACCACCACCAAACCACCATTGTCGAGGGGCTCCAGGAGCATCTATACATACAGAACAACAATTGTCTCAGAAAACAATAAAAAATTTAAGTATTTAAAACTTCAGTCACGAGCAACACTTGCCACCCAGCTATTTTTGGGTGACAAAACAGTTTCTCAAAAAGATTAATCAAATGGCACGGATCAGTGCCCTATATACACTGAAGAAATGCACGCAGAATATTATTAAAGTTCTCAAATTTTAAAAGGTCTTTCAGCATAATTTTTGCTAATAAAAGCAAAATTGGTATTGTTTCAGACAATCAAAATTTAAAGGTTTTATTCGTCATTTGGATGAAAAGCAGCACACCATGAGGAAGGTCTGAATCGAGTCAAACATCCCTTCCTCGTATTATAGATCTGCAAATGCTACAAAGCCAATCCACCAAAAACCATCAATTATAAATACATCCCTGCAAAATTTTTCTCATATATTCATTTCTTAATCCCTTTATACCAAACAATCACCTACTATTTTGAAAGTGTCTAAAAATGTCAACTTTTTATGAGAATGGGTTTGATTAAGCAATCACAATGCAACCACTCCAAAAAGTCCTAACATCGTTTATCCAAAAAACATATCATGCTATGACTTGTATGCACAATCATACACTCCATTAGCATACCAAACACCCCTTGTGCTATATGAGCATTCTACTTTTGTACACAACATTTTCTTGCCCTACTAATTAAATGACATCATCATTCATCCCTAAGAATTTACAATCCGATAGAATCTATAGCATAACAATGATGCCACAGGATATCAAACATATACCAGATTTATAACTATATGCTTAACTAGTCAATGATTTAAAAAAAAAAAAAAAAAAAAAAAAAAAAAAAAAAAAAAGAGGAAACTTTTCTCAATCAGTATCTAGTACATTGATAAACATTTCCTTTGGGAGCCTCTACCTCAGAATGACAATAACAGAAGTGCAAAATCGGAGTAAATCAATTTTTTTGACGCAAAAACACTAAAAGCAAACTAAAGGAAAATGAAATATGCTCCTCCCTCCCTTAACTTTTTTTTTCAAATCCTCTTTTCCATATCCAAACCCACTACAAGTTATAAGGAACCCTTCAATACTACATCCTTTAGGTCATACACTATGTGAACGACCAAAGGAGACTACAGCAATAAACATTTCACCATCATCCAACAAGGATTCAAGTCGTATAACATCATTACCTCATAATGGAGCCACATGATATCATCCTCGACTTGGAACCCTCATGTTATATCCCTTATAATGAGTGAGAAAGAGAATAATAGAAATAAAATTTACACCGAGACAAATCAAAAATTTGTGTATGTATAGATTGAGAATAAAATACAAACTAAAATTAATAGGTGTATAGTACCAAAAAAACAAATGAGGCATTTGATTAGAATAAGGAGTATAATCTTTATGAGCCTCTGCCTCAACTCAAATAACAATAACTTAAGTGCACTGTTGGAGTTAAATCCACACTATATCTTCGTTTTTACACACAATAAAAGTAACAATCTGAAACTACATAATCTATCTATTCACAATGCACAAACAAGACTACATCAAAAACCACAATTCATCCATCAAAGATTCAAGCTTGCAACATATATCTTCGTTTTTACATCTACACGGTGATCCAAACATCACACTATTAACCTAATCATACATCCAATAAACATAGCATGTGATTAGGGCATGTATTCCCCAGCTAAAAATAACTTCACTTTAAATTCAGGATTGCTCATCACCTTTACTCTCACATTTGCACTATATGATCACTTTGATTCCAATATGTTCAATTCCAATCACTCCATCACTTTCACTTTGAGATTTGCTATATTTAAATAGCTCTAAAACGTACACTTCATATTTTCCAATCAAATTCAACTTCGAGTTTACATACTTCAGAAGTTGAGTTCAATCCGATTCAAGTTCACCCATCACTATAACTCCCTAAAATTTACTTTTTAATAAGTTCCAATAAGTTGAAGGGGAGCCTTGGCGCACTAAATCAGATGTCTATGTGACTGAAAAAAGACGGGTTTAAGTCCTAAAAGCAATCTCTTGCAGAAATACATGGTAAGGTTTACCTACATACATTACACCAAATCCTCGTCATAAGGAGACGGTTTGTGCACCTCCTTTGATAAGTTCCAATAAGTTCTTTTGAGTCTAATTCGATTTTTACACAATTTTCACTTTTACTCATATGTTCATTACTAAATAGGTTCAATTCAATTCAATTCCAATAAGTTCAAGAAAAGATGCCCATAAAAACTCTTGACATGCATAACTTCTCAAAATACACAATCACAACCCATAAATCACATCAAATTCTCAATCTTTCAATAAAACTCCAACAATTTTCAATAAAGTCCATACCTTTAGGAGCATCAGTCTCAAAGTACCGATAATTGAAGTGCAAAGTTGGAGCAAAGGGATTCTTTGGATGCAAAACCTTCAAAAATAAACAAAAAAAAAAAAAAAACAAACCCACATAATTAAAAACTCATCCCAACAAATAAATCAATTACCCACAAATAAAAACTCAAAAAAGATATGAAATTGTATATTACCGAGCTGATTCCAGCAGCAAAGAAAGGTATAGGACCAGGTTTATGAGACCCACCATCAGCTTTAGCAGCTCTATAAGCATCAGGAGGCATAACACCATAAACAACAGAAACATTTACACCGGCTTTCTCCCAAACGGCACCGTCTTGCAACACTCTACTAATCCCACCACCACCACCTGGTCTTGACCAAACATCTTCCTTAAACTTTCCACCTCCATCAGCAGCCTCAATTGCTTCACAAACTTTATTCTGTACTTCCCTTATCATCTTCTCAAACCTACCTCTTACAGAATCAGATGGATTAGAATCTTCTCGAAGGAATGTTGGCGGTGCTTCAGTTTCCGGGGTTTCTTTCTCAATTGCCATGGCTGATATAGGTGGTAGTTTATGATTATGGATGGATAAAGATTGGATCTTTGGAAAGAAATTTGGGGATGAGAATGCATTTGAAATGGGTATAATTTGAGGGGGATTTTGAAAGTGGGTTTTTGTCGGAAGAGATAATGGTGAAGAAATTAGAGAAGTTGATGACATTGTTGTTGGAGAAATGAGAGGAATTGAGAGAGGGGAGAAAGGAATGAGAAATAGAAAGAGGGAAATGTTTATTAATGGTTGAAGTTTTGTTGCCTGATTTTTTAGATGATGTTGTGGGTGCTACTGCCTACTGATTACTGAAGCCCATGTTTTTTATGCAAGTCAAGTCAAACTCTCTCAATTTGTTTTTCTTTTCTTTCATTTTTCAATTTAATAAAGGCTTTTTTTTTTAAGTAGAATTTAATAAAGGTTATATTTAGAGATGAGGATGGTTTGGATTTGAATTGCATTTAGTGAAACACTAATATATTTATTTATTTTTTGTAGATGTAAATTTTAATTCATAAGGGTTGAAAATTTATATAGTCCAAATAAATATAGTATAAGTTTATCATTGGATTTAGATTGATAATGTGTTGGTCAAGAATCGGGCTTAAGATGGGTCTAGGTCAAGTCTGAGTCTTGGACAATTCAAAGGGGGTTTGAGTTGGGTTTGGATTCTTGACGGATTCAAATGAGGGTTTGAATTGGGTTTAAGTCTAAAGACCCTTAACTTGGACTCAGATTCATTTATTTTCTAGACCCATACTACCATATCCAAACCCATTGGATAACCTAAACCAAAATAATATGCTCTGATATGGGCGTGGGACTTTTAAGATCTTGGACTTATGAGAATCCCTAGTTAGATTGATTGCAAATCTTTAAGTATTCTTAGAAAATGTCTGGGTCGAGTCCAACCAGACTAAGCGCCAAACTCAATAATTCTTGGTGGACTTGGATTTGAATTCATAGAGACTAAAAAAATTGGATTTAAATTCAACATTGCCAAGTGTGATGGGTCTAGAATTCTAAATGAATTTTAGTGTTATTATTCATAGTTTACTATTTTTAGACTTCATAAATACCAAAATTGGTTTGTTTGTTGTATATAATTTAAATTGGATTTAAATTGAGTTCAATTAAATTGAGTTCAACTTTGGATAATGGGTAGGATTTATAATTGGTTGGCGAGTCTGAGTCTTAAGCAAATCCAAAGAGCGAGTCTGGATCAGGTTTGGGTTTATTTATTTATCTTCTTGAGTTTTTTGTGTCTATAAATGATGTTATAGGCAAATAAGATGACCAAATCCATGAAAAACGCATTATTATTATATATTTCCAATATTTGTTGTAATATGTCAATTTTGATTGTATGGTCAAAATTGAAAGAACTCATACTTCCAATTTTCCCCTCATAACAATATTGATGAGGTATATTTCAATATTTCTCATATTCATACATCGCAATTAATATATATGACATGAAAATTTAATTATAAAGGTCTCACCTTTAATTAAATTCGTTCAAAGGTCTAATCTTTCATTTATTTTTGAAAAAATTTACTTTTGCATGAGTTTTTATTCTAGATTTATGTCCTATAAAATTTCGACCTTTATATTAATTTTTCTTTTAAAGGTCTTATAGCCCTTTCCTTACCTCTTTCCGTGCGCCATCTCTTTCCCTATCCTTTCCTATGCCACCACTTCTCTAGCACCTTTCCCTACGCCATCTCACATCCCTTCCCCTCCCCATCCGGAAACACCAACCCCAAATCATGAAATATATATATATATATATATATATATATATATATATATATATATATATATATATATATATATATATATATATATATATATATGTCAATTTAAAAATTCATTCAAAGGTCAAATCTTTCAAGGATTAAGCAAAGGTTGAACTTTTAGAAGAATAAGTAATGCAAAAAATGACTCTTTAAAGGATAAATAAAATATCAAATTCTTAAAAGATGAACACCTAAATGTGGAACTTTTAGAATTAAGTGTTGTTATGAATGGTATGTGTGACTTGAGTGCACAAGTTAATGTGTGTAATCATGTGTGTGACTCTTGGTTTGTGGAATGTAAATGGATGTAATTATGTGGTGAGTATTCATGATGAATTATGGGTGTTAATGAAGATTAATGAAGAAGAAGAAGAGACTTGATTTATGGTAGCTCGATCGAATTCTGATAGAAGGATCAGAAAGGTCGCTCGACCTACCCGCTCGACCGAGAGAGCTCCCTGTTTCGGTCGAGCGGATCTTTTGATATGCATGGGATGCTAGTTTTCGACCTTTCAAGTTCTTGGAGTTATTTCATATTATTCATTACTCAATATTAACTATGTATTCAAGTGAGCTATTAATATTCTAGTATCTAGTACTATATATAGGGCTCTCATACTCACACATCAAAACACATCAAACACAACCCCTAAGCCAAACACATAGCCTTTCGTTTGTTATCTCTTTCTCAATTGTAATTCTTCATTAAGAAGTGTTGTTTGTATTCTTTTGATATAATATAAACAGAAACTACACACCACGGAGGACGTAGCCATCATTGGGTGAACCTCCTTTTGTCAAACTTTGTTTTGTTCGTAGTTGTTTGTTCTTAGCATCGTAACGGTTTTGGCAAACGTTTTCAATTGTATCAGAGCCAAGTTGTTTTTACGGTGTTTTAGAAGTTGTTATTTGAGAATCATGACTACAATGAAGCTCGACATAGAGAAGTTTGATAGAAATGTAAATTTTGGCTTATGGCAAGTCAAAATGAGAGCCATTTTGATCCAAAATGGTGTGCATAAGGCCATTGATGGTGTAGATAAGATGCCGGAAGGAATGTCCGCATCAAGATAGGAAGAGATAGACTCAAAAGCTTTGTCGGCAATCCAATTATGCCTTTCCAATGAAGTTCTAAGAGAGGTTGTTAAAGAAACAACAACCAAGGGTATATGGGAGAAGTTGGAATCACTCTATATGGCCAAGAGTGTTATCAATAGGCTACTTTTGAAAAGTAGACTCTACGATCTACGCTTGGAGGAAGGTAAATCCTTGAAACCTCACTTAGATGAATTTTACTCCATTGTTATGGATTTGCGAAACATTGATGTCAAGCTTGATGATGAAGATTTGGCTATTTACCTCTTATGTTCTCTACCTCCTTCTTATAAAAATTTTAGAGAAATTATACTCTATGGTAGAGATAATTTGAGTAGTGATGATGTGAAGAGTGCCTTGACACAAAGGGACCTTATCGATTCACAATTATCACAAAAGTCACAAAGCAATGCTAGTGATGGTTTGTTTGTGAGAGGGAGATCACAAGAGAAAGGTTCCACTAGTGGGAGTGGAAACAAGGGTAAAGGGAGGTCCAAGTCAATTAGGCCAAATAAAAATAAAACTTGTAATTATTGCAAGCTTAAGGGCCACATCAAGAAGGATTGTTGGAAGTTAAAAAAGAAAAATGAAGAGGAGGCTAGGGAAGGAACTAGTAATGCTAATGCTAGTTATGTGAATGATAGTGATGATGGTGATGTTCTTGTTGCCACACATGGGTACAAAGATAATGATGAGTGGATTCTTGACTCGGGGTGCACATTCCATATGACTCCCAACAAAACTTTCTTCCATACATTTGAAAGTATTGATGGGGGAAATGTTACCATGGGAAACAACACTACTTGTAAGGTTGTTGGGATTGGGAGCATTAGAGTGAAGATGTTTGATGCGATTGTGAGGACCTTAACGGATGTTAGGTATGTTCCGGGTTTAAAAATGAATCTTTTATCTTTGGGTACTCTTGACAAGATCGGGTGTAGAATCACTTGTGAAGGTGAAGTTATGAAGGTTGCCAAAGGCTCACTAGTTGTGATGAAGGGTAAGTTGAATGGGAGTTTGTATGCTCTTCAAGGTTCAACCATTCTTGGCTCGGCAAATATTTCCACAAGCACAATGTCCGATCATGACACCAAACTTTGGCATTTGAGGCTTGGTCACATGGGAGAAAGAGGTATGTTTGAACTCTCTAAACAAGGTTTATTTGATGGGAAGAAATTTGGGAACCTTGGTTTTTGTGAGCATTGTGTTTATGGGAAACACAAGAGAGTTAGTTTCAAACCCGCCATTCACAACACTAAGGGAATTTTAGACTATGTCCATTCTGATTTGTGGGGGCCTTCACGAATGCCCTCCCTTAGTGGTTGTAATTACATGTTGACTTTTATTGATGATTTTTCTAGGAAAGTTTGGTGTTATTTTGTAAAACATAAAAATGAAGTTTTTGATGTCTTCTTGGATTGGAAGAAGATGATTGAAAAGAAAACTGGTAGGAGCATCAAGACCTTAAGAACCGACAATGGTCTTGAATTTGTTGATAATAAATTTCTCAAATATTGTTCTAATGAAGGCATTGTTAGACATAGAACTTGTGCAGGACGTTCTCAACAAAATGGTGTTGCGGAGAGGATGAATAAAACATTATTGGAGAGGGCTAGGTGCATGTTAAAACAAGCAAATTTGGGGAAACAATTTTGGGTCGAAGCGGTGTCTACGGCATGTTATTTGATCAACCGTTCACCTCATACCACCTTGAAGTTCAAGTCGCCACAAGAAGTATGGTACAACACTCCGGTAAATTATTCTAGTCTTAGAATCTTTGGTTGTCCAGCTTATATTCATGCAAATGATAGTAAGTTAGAACCTAGGGCTAGAAAATGTATCTTTGTGGGAAATGGAGTGGGTGTAAAAGGGTAAAGGGTGTGGTGTAATGAATCAAAAAGAATAATTGTTTCTAGAGATGTTGTTTTTGATGAAAATAGCATGCTTTTATCTAGTGTAGAAAAGTCTTTTGATAATGATGTAAATAATGATGCACAAGTGGAGGGTCAACCTCGATGAGAAAAATGATGATGATGTTCAACAAAGGTCTCCTTCTTTGTCCACAACTAGGCAAAGAAGGAAGATTGTGGCTCCAAGGAGATATATTGAAGAGTGTGATTATGTGGTATATGTTCTCAACATTGCTAGCGAAGTCGAAGGGTTACATGAACCAAGTACGTACAAGGAGGCTATGGCCTCAAATGACTCAAGCAAGTGGTTGATAGTTATGAAGCAAGAGATGGAGTCTCTTGGTAAGAATGGAACTTGGGATATCGTTGAAGCACCAAAGAAAAAGAAAATTGTTGGGTGCAAGTGGATATTCAAGAGGAAGGAGGGTCCTTCTAGTGACATTCCTCCCATCTACAAAGCAAGGGTAGTTGCAAAGGGATACTCTCAAATTGAGGGTGTTGATTTTCATGAAGTTTTCTCACCGGTGGTGAAACACTCTTCTATAAGGGCATTGCTTGCTTTGGTGGCAATAGAGGATTTGGAGTTACATCAATTGGATGTAAAAATGGCTTTTCTTCACGGTGATTGAAGAAGAAATCTTTATGAAGCAACCGGAAGGTTTTGAGGTAGTCGGTAAGGAAAATCATGTGTGTAGATTGAAAAGGTCATTGTATGGGTTGAAGCAATCTCCGAGACAATGGTACAAAAGGTTTGATTCCTTTATGATTTCACATGATTTTATTAGAAGTTCTTATGATAGTTGTGTCTATTTTAAGAAGTTTGAAGATTGTTCTTTGTTATATTTGCTCTTATATGTTGATGACATGCTAGTAGCATGTAGTTCTTTATTTAAGGTGGAGAATTTGAAAGAGTTACTTTCAAGTGAATTTGATATGAAAGATCTTGGTGAAGCCAAGAAGATTCTTGGGATGGAGATTTTGAGAGATCGGGCTAAGGGTATCTTATACCTTAGTCAAAGAAAGTACATTGAGAAAGTTGTGCAACGTTTCTCTATGGATGATTCTAAAGGTGTGTCTACTCCTCTTGCTTCTCATTTCAAATTATCCAAGAAGTTGTGTCCACAAACAAAGGCGAAAGAAGAGCAAGTGGTAAGAATCCCATACACTAGTGTCGTTGGTAGTGTTATGTATGCTATGGTGTGTTCTAGACCCGACATTGCTCATGCGGTGAGTTTGGTGAGTAGATATATGTCTAATCCGGGGAAGGGACATTGGGAGGCACTAAAATGGTTATTGAGGTATTTGAGAGATACTTCAAATGTTTGTCTCATGTATGGGAAGAATGCAAGCGAGCTGACCGGATTTTGTGACTCGGATTATGGTGGTGATCTAGATAATAGAAAGTCCACAAGTGGGTTCGTGTTTACTTTGGGTGGTTCGGCGATAAGTTGGCAATCATCTTTGCAAGATGTGGTTGCTCTTTCAACAACCGAAGCAGAGTATATAGCCGTGGCCGAGTCATTCAAGGAGGCAAAATGGCTTAAAGGTCTTGTTGGTGAAATGTGCAATAAGGTGTGTAAGGTAAGTGTGCATTGTGATAGTCAAAGTGCAATTCATTTGGCTAGGAATCAAAACACATTTCATAGAAGGTCCAAACACATTGATATTAAGTATAACTTTATCCGAGATGAAGTTGAGCACAAGAGGGTGTTATTGAAAAAGATTGACACTACGGAAAATCCGGCCGACATGATGACAAAGTCATTACCTACAACCAAGTTTGAATTATGTGTTGACTTGGTTGGTTTAGCTCCTTGCTTGAAATAATGCCTTTGGGGCATTTGGGGTGTGTATTTTTTGAAGTGGATTGATGAATGGTTTTTTGACTTGGGTGAACTCAAGTCAAGGTGGAGACTGTTATGAATGGTATGTGTGACTTGAGTGCACAAGTTAATGTGTGTAATCATGTGTGTGACTCTTGGTTTGTGGAATGTAAATGGATGTAATTATGTGGTGAGTATTCATGATGAATTATGGGTGTTAATGAAGATTAATGAAGAAGAAGAAGAGACTTGATTTATGGTAGCTCGATCGAATTCTGACAGAAGGATCAGAAAGGTCGCTCGACCTACCCGCTCGACCGAGAGAGCTCCCTGTTTCGGTCGAGTGGATCTTTTGATATGCATGGGATGCTAGTTTTCGACCTTTCAAGTTCTTGGAGTTATTTCATATTATTCATTACTCAATATTAACTATGTATTCAAGTGAGCTATTAATATTCTAGTATCTAGTACTATATATAGGGCTCTCATACTCACACATCAAAACACATCAAACACAACCCCTAAGCCAAACACATAGCCTTTCGTTTGTTATCTCTTTCTCAATTGTAATTCTTCATTAAGAAGTGTTGTTTGTATTCTTTTGATATAATATAAACAGAAACTACACACCACGGAGGACGTAGCCATCATTGGGTGAACCTCCTTAAATCTTTGTGTCCTTTTTAGTTACATTGTCAAACTTTGTTTTGTTCGTAGTTGTTTGTTCTTAGCATCGTAACGGTTTTGGCAAACGTTTTCAAGTGTTCTTATAAAATATATTACATAAATAGAGTTTATCTACATACCTTAAATATAAAAAGCTACTAGAAGATAAAATATATATTTTATAAATAAGTTAAAATATAATTATGATATTCTATAGAAACATTTTTTTCATAAATTCATAGATATTAAGGATAAAACTAGAGCTGTTCAAAACAAACCCGACCCAAAAATCCGACTCGGAACCGATAATTACCCGACCCGAAAAAAAGTAAGTTTTTTAGGTTTACCGAACCGCAATTACCCGAACCGATACTTCACTCGAACCGTTTAATAACCGAAAAGGCCAAAATCGAACTCGAACTGCAACCGAATTTTATAACCGACATATAAACCTTAACCGATGTTACCCGAACTGAACAATGATCGACCCGATTCAAATCCGACCCGAAGTATGCACGTAACCGAATGCAACCTGACTAAAACCGATTAAGATCGAACTGTTTTTAACCCGAACTGGTTCAAACCCGAATCGATTATTAATCGAACTGTTTTTAACCCGAACTGATACCAACCCGAACCGATTCTTAATCGAACTGTTATAAATCCGAATCCAATTTCAGTTTTCTAATTATGATTTTTTGAATATTTGAAAACTAATTTCTAATAGTGAAAGATTGTAAACAAGTTTATATATAAATATTTTAGCAAATCAACTATAAACCAATAAGATTCCACCAATTCTTCAAGCTTTAAGCCCCAAAAATTTACATTCATCACTTATACATCCACCAAATTTAAATATATAAATATTAAGTTTTTAACCCCAAAAATTTACATCCATCACTTATATATCCACCAAATTTATATATACAAATATCAAGTTTTTTACCCCAAAAATTTACATCCATCACTTATACATACACCTAATGTAAATATACAAATATCAAGTTTTTAACCCCAAACTGGTGAGGTACGCTTTCCAAGTCCTTCAATATCCTCCTGAAATTCAGTTCTAGTTCGCCTTCGACCTCCAGCTAAAGAAATTCCACCTCTTCCTCTAACAGTTTTTGCACGCTTTGGTGGACGAATAGGACGTTGGACAATTTGTCTAGGGTTCGAGTTCACATTCCTTGGAGTGGATACACTGGTTTGTAACTCTTCAAACGCTGTTAATTTCAACAAAAATAATACATGCTAGTAATCTATCTCAATATTGAACACAATGCAAAAGAATGATAAAGTACACAAAACATATAAGGTACTTGAACCATTAGATTAACAAATTATCCGTGTTAGAAATATTGTCAAATTGAAAACCACTAGCTTCATTTGCCTCATTAAAATTCATATTCCTACAATTAAGAATGAGATTGAACAAATTCAAAAGAAGTATTGAACATTGTTTGAACAAAATCATACACTAATATATATTCAAGATTACTAATACAAACTATCTTATACTTCTCCAAATAATAAGCTATTAAAAATGAGTGACAAAGAAAAAATTTAGTCAATAATATTCAAAAACAATTTACATAAAGAACAAAAAAAAATTTACATGAAAAAATTACATGAACAAAAAATTGCAGCTATTAACTAGTATTAGTAGATGTGGGCTGAATGAGCAACCTCGAAAGAGTAAGAGTCAGCAGCAGCTCAGCAGGTCTGTGCAGCAACAACAAACAATGTTTGTTCAACCAAGCTATAATAATATGGAAAAAGTAAGTTTAACACTGTAAGTTTACAAATAATCTTAACTCATACCCATGCCACAGAATAAGTTATGATTGCAACTGCCCTTTGTAATGCGTTGCTGTACTCACTCAAATTACATTCATACTCCATATATCAAACAAGTAATATACAAAGGTATAATCGTAGGTGAATCTAAAGAATTGCAACACAAAAAAGCCCAGAAAATACGAACTAATCGTAGGTACAATCCTAAACATTGATCATTCCCTCAGCATCCATTGTTTTGCATATTTTCACAAGCAATTCAACCCATCAAGATGAAACCCAGAAGAAATTCAAAACCCATAAGCATAATCAAACATTCAGACTAAAACCTAAAAAGTAATAATATGGAAAAAGTAAGTTCATGTACATGGAAGAAGCTTGCAATGTTATTCATAATTAGCAACACATTTGGTTGGGTAAATTTCAAGTCCTTAGGTCAGTTTTAGAAATAAGCCACAAGATATACGTCAGATACATTTTAAGAGTATAATATCAAATCCCCTTTCTATGAATTTATATCACAGATTCACAGTTATCCTTATTAGAAGTATCCATTACTATCTAAGATTTTATTTGAGTGTTTATATCCTTATGTGAACCTAACCAACTATAACCAATCTCAGACATCATCATCATTATACACAAATGATTCTGAATAAAGATATACATAACTATCAACTATGTCTAAGTGTGTACTTACCATTAAGAATAACAACTACAATTCACACTACAAAACAAAAAGGCACTTCTATGGAGAAAATAAAAGAAAGAACACAAGTTCAATACAGATTAGATTGCATACAGAAGAGAATTGCATACAGAAATTAAACTTTCATAAATACAGACTTCAATTACACGATGGGGCTCCTTCCAAAGCAGATAAGGTTGCATACAGAAGACAATTGAACTAAATCTTCATAAATACAGACTTCAAGCATGCCAAGAAAGTAAAAAATGACCCCAATGAATATAACTTTCAAAGACAATAGCATAAGCCCTTACCTTCCTTCACCAAATTTAATCAAGTTCACAGCCTCCTCATCAATTTACTCAAAGCAATTTACTCAAAGCAAAACTCAATCAGTGTGTGCGGCTATGACGGTGAAGGTGAAGAAACTAAGGTTTCTTCGACTGCCTTAAGATTGTTGGGTATTTGGGTCGTGAGAGTGTGAAGTGTAAACTGCCGGAGATGAACGTGTTCTACCAGCCGGATTGGAGGAGAACGGATGGGATTGAAAGAGGGCCGTCGGTTTCAGTGAGAGGATGAAGAAGAGAGAGTTGGGTTAGGGTTTAGTCGAGCGGGATTTGGGAAATGAAGTATTGTATCAGGAATTCAGGATTCACTTTCAGGATGAGGAAAAGAACCAAATCCCTTCTTTATCCGGCGACGTGGCACAATCTTGACCACTGATAAGATATTACCATTATAAATCCAACGGCTTAAACCCGTTATCAGTGTGCTATCAATATAACCAATAACATTTTATCATCAAATTGGACAATTATATGATTATATCTAAAATAATTTATTTGAGTAATATAAATATTTTATATCAAATATTAAATATTTTTATTATTGAATTTGGTCAAATTACATAATTTAGGCTATTTAATTCAAAGTAACAAAAAAGGTGGAGTACTACACTAGTTTCATTTACTATAATCTATAATAGATCGAATTATGATAAGTGAACTTTGAATTACGAATCTACGATCGATTATTAATAATAGCCTATAAATTACTTTAGAGTTTAGAGTATTCAAGATCAATAATAACTAATAACTAATAGTAATAAGTAATAACATTGAGTTAACAGTCAAATGTCAATGATAGTCTATAAGTCTATAACTATAACTCTATAAGTATAAGTATATAACTCTATAAGATAGTTTGTATTAGTTTTATTCACTCCAATAGATATAGTTCCAAACATTATTAAGCTTTAAATTACATACGAATATACGATCAATTATTAGTGTAATAGATTTATTATTTTAAAGTATTCATGGTCACTAATAAGTATAAATACATAATATCATATAAAATGGTTATGATTACTATTAATCCAATTCACTTTATTATATATAATAAGTTTCAATTATCAAACTTAGAAATACAATCGATTATTAGTGTAATAGAGTAATGTATATTCTAATAGCTTATACTCCCTCTAATTAAAAAACAAATGTCTCATTTGGAATTTGCATAAATTCTCCTCTAGTAATATATTCTAAATTTCTAATAGGTTAATTACAAGTCTAAAAAGAAATCGAGATAATTACTCTGAATTGGAGAGACTATTAGTTTATACTTTAGAATACTCAATAAGACAATAAGTCAATAACGCTAATAAGTCTAAGTACGTAGTTTAGATTATTCTTATTCATTCAAACAAATCGAGTTTTGATTATTGAGTTTTAATATTCAACCAATTATCAAAAGTAGCAACATGATGCATTATTAAATAAAAGTCTCATATATATATATATATATATATATATATATATATATATATATATATATATATATATATATATATATATATATATATATATATAAACTAATTGAAATAAATTGATCTGCCATAAAATGAGCATACATCAATTAAAAACCCGACTATTAACTTATTTCGATATTGACCCGATCGATAGTTGTCCGTAACCGATAACTACTCGAAAAATAAAGCTCAAACCCGATCTGTACCCGAAAAAACCGAACCCGAGACCGATTGACACTCGACACGAACTTCAACCGACACCGAACTGATGCTAACCCGATAGCTTGAATAACCGATCTCCAACCGAACCGTGACTAACCGACTCGACCCGCGTGTGACCCGTTGTAACACACAGCCGAAAAATAACCGATTCGAAATGCAACCGAACCGAATAACACCCGTCCGAAACCGACCCGATCAACCGAATGAACACCTCTAGATAAAATATAAAAAAATTTTAAACACTGCTATGTATATTGAAATTTTTTTTCACAAAATTATATATCTTTGTAAAAAATGTCTATAAATAACTATTTCTAAGCCCTTGGTTATTTTATTTTAAAAAGGTGAACATATATATTGCAAATTACTTGCACGTTTAACATTTTTCTCAAAAGTGTTACTGACGTTTAATGTCAACCAAATAATATATGAATATTAATTAATTTCTTCCACACAAAATAATAGAATAATGTATGTTCATTCTCCAATTCATGTTCGTCTTTAATCTTCTTATTATATTACTACATATAATAATAGTTTTCACAAAACACAAATTTGTAGTGTTAACAGTATTATTACAGTGAGAAGGTAAAAAGAACATGGATTGGATAATGGAGCATACATAAATTGAATTATTATTATTATTATTATTATTATTATTATTATTATTATTATTATATATATATATATATAATTACACTAATAAATATATATATATATATATATATATATATATATATTGCAAATTACTTGCTTTTTATACATTTTTTCATAAGTGTTACTTATTTTTAATGTCAACCAAAAAATTTATGAATATTAATTAACTTCTAACACATAAAATAATAGAACAATGTATGTTCCTTCTCCAGGCCATGTTCTTCTTTAATCTTCTTATTATAATACTGCATATAATAATAGTTTTTACAAAACAAAAATTTATAGTGTTAACTGTTTTATTATAATAAGAAGGTTAAAATGAACATGGCTTGGATAATGGAGCATACATTATTGAATTAATTTTGTATGCAAGAAGTAAATTAGTATTATAAGTTGTTTAGACAACCTAACAGTCACTAACATATATCAAACAAATGTGTTATATATATATACACACACGAAATTATATATCTTCGTTCATAAAAATGTCTATAAATAACTATTTCTAATGCCTTGGTTATTTTATTTTAAAAACGTGAACATATATATTGCAAATTACTTGCTTTTTTAACATATTTTTCCATAAGTATTACTGACGTTTAATGTCAACCAAACAATTTATGAATATTAATTAACTTCTTACACATAAAATAATAGAATAATGTATGTTCTTTCTCCAGGCTATGTTTTTCTTTAATCTTCTTAATATAATACTGCATATATAGTTTTGACAAAACAAATATTTATAGTGTTAACTGTTTTATTACAGTGTGAAGGTCAAAATTAACCTGGCTTGGATAATGAAGCATACATTATTGAATTATTTTCGTATGCAAGAAGTAAATTAGCGTTATGAGTTGTTTAGAAAGCCTAAAAGTCACTAACACATATCAAACAAATGTTATATATGTAAGGGTCTGGTTAGGTGAGGACCGTAGTCCTAAACCTTAACTGTGGTGGGAGTCGTCACTCCTCTCAATACTGTTATGCTCCAGACTTTACAGGATGGGTTTTTCTCGGACCCCTTGTCTGACACCGCATTTTACGTGCCGGCTAACACCGACGCCGGGATTTTACATGCCGGTCCATGGTTCGACGTTACCTTACTATCAGAGTCATACAATCAATATCATGCAATATCAAACAAGACTCTAAACCGAAATAGTTTACATTCTTATAAGTCAAACTTCCTCTAGTCAAATTTTTGACAATTCTACCCTTTTAATAGAAACAAATTACTAGTATCTAATAAATTAATATTAATTAAATAACAAAATTTCGTAGTTATACTAAGATTCCTGAGGCTAAACTAAGTCATTATTGTGTCATAAATAATCATAACAGTCAAGGGTAATATTTCTAAGTACTTAATAACATATTTTATCAAATAACCAGTAAAATAGTAAAACGGATCTATCATCACTATAAAAATAACATAATCCGACAAATTATTAAGGGTCCAAAATCTATATGAAATGAGTTTTCAAGAAAAACAATGCTAAGCATTTTAACAAATTTGTTTGACTATTTTACCAATAAACCGATTAATAATTCTTTATAATTACTTGAGTCCAACAAAAAAAATTTATCAAAACACCAAGATGATATGGAATCATTTTAAACATATAAGTTTATTTAACTAGTAAAATTCATATATATCTATATTATCATATTAATCAAAAATTTCCATATATATGACTTTTTTTTTTTTCGAGGGTCCCAAAAGTATTATTGTTTTGACGAAAATATCACTAAACTGGATATAACTTTAATATTACCATGTAAATTTTAAATGACTAAAATAAAATCATATTGATCATGCTTTTATATTATCGAGTAACCATAAATAAATATCACATAACGAAAGAGTTAAGAAAATGTGTACCATTTTCCTCCGAAGGTGGTGCTAAACCAAGTAAGAGAATAATAATAGAAAAATAAGAACTTTAAAGAAATAAGCTCCAAAAGAGAAAGTCTTCAAGGCTCCAAGCTTCAAAGAAGTAGATCTTCAATTACCCAAAAGAAAATGATATCCAAGCTCCAAAAGATAATACTTGACTTTTCAAAAGTTGATGATTATTGGCTTAAGAAGTGATAAGATCAAGCTCCATCTTTATTTGATTCTTCAACAAATAAAAAGGGTATAAAGTTAGTAAGATGTTAATGAAGTGAAGATATAAGAAAGAATGGTAGAAAGATTTGATGATGGGGGTGCAAGTGATCTCATGGCTAAGGAGGGGTATTTATAATGGGTTTTGGGCAACTTTTTAGTTCATAAGATTGTATGGAAAAGAAGGTTAACTTGTGTAAGTGATTTAGAGTGTGTAAGAGTTGGAGTGTGTAAGTGGATGTGTAAGAGTTTGGAGTGTAGAAGAAGGTTAACTTGTGTAAGGAAATGTTGATAGCTTGTGTAAGTGATGAACATTATGGATTGATGTAGAAAGAATTTTGATTCATCAAATTTTTGTTCTAGTTTATGCTAGTGAAATGTTTTAGATTAATGGGAAAGTATGATTAAGGTTTGATTATGAAAATATGATAGTTTACTTAGAAAATTTTAGTTAAAACTATACTTAAAGTTAATAAGAAAAATATAGTTAATTTTTAGGTATAAAATAATTAAATCAAAGTTGTAAAGTTAAAATGATAAGTAGTCTAGTTAGTTTAAGGAAACGAAATTGAAACGTAACGTTTTAATAAAACCGTAAATATAATATTAAAATTTTACTTTTCGTAGTATAAAATAATAAAATAATATTTTAGTGCTTATAAAGAAATTTAAGAATATATATATTTTTAAGTTTAATATTTGGAAGAAATTACAAAAATCGGAATAAGGTTTAGGAATTAAAGGTGATTTGAATTAGATAACCAAAGGATTAGGAATTCGAAAAGAAATTTCGGAATAATTAATCGGAAGATTAAGATTAAGAAATTTGAGCCTGTTACACCCCCATTGCATTTTCATAGCATTTCTCGCGTATTTTGCTCAATTTTCTATTGGTTTTTATGATTGGTTGGAGTGTTTGTTTCCTATCTATTTTGTAGGTGCAAAGCTCTAATTATGCTAGGAATCGAATCTTGGAGCGAGTTTTGCAAGTTGGAAGGTCATAAGCTACTCAAAGGGTCATTTTTGTGCTGACCAGGTCTCATACCCGGGTGGGTTTCCACATACCCGACCGGGTTTGCACTTGGCACTTAGAAGAATTTGAAGATGCCACTTAGAAGAAAAGGTTGCTACACGCACCCGGGTGGGTTTCCACATACCCGGTCTGGTGAGCCTCTAAACCCGGGTGGGTTTCCACATACCCGGCCGGGTGAGCCTCTAAACCCGGGTGGGTTCTTAGACACCCGGCTAGGCTTCCATTGAAGATCAAAATGCTCTGCTGCGTACCCGGGCGGGTTTTTAGGAAACCCGCCCGGGTTTACTCTTGAACTTAGAAAATTTTTTGGTCTTGAAGATTTAATTGTGCTGCGCACCCGACCGAGTTTCCACATACCAGGCCGAGTCCTGTAGTTAATTTTGATAGTAACTTCCCATATCCTCCGGTCTCTTTTTAGAAGGATATAAATAGCTTTTGAGGGGGAATTTTGGGACGGTTTTTTTCTCTGTTTGGAGGGTTAGGTATTGAAGGGATTTCTCATACTATTTTTCCTCGGGGGATTGCTAATCAACACTTCGACATTGTAATTTTAATTATATTGAGGATTTGAGGGTATTAATTTCAATTCTAATTTCTTGTTCTTGTTTATTATTGTTATCTTTGAATGCTTGTTTCTCCATTAAATTTGTATTTGATTTTCTCCATGAATTTCATTGTTGAACCTCTTGTTAGTTTTAATATGCTTAGTGAGTAGTTGTATTTCTAGGGTTTGGTGAAATTATACAAAAGGTCATAATTCTTGTTTGATTTTACGATTTAAATTTGGTTTGTCTAGGCGATTCAATTGATGGGTTTTAGATTGATTGCATGTTTGGCCAATTTGCAAGTTTTATTCGCTCAATTCTATAAGCGAGAGTTGCGAGTTTGAGTGAATGATTTCCTTCTTTGAACAATTATGCTTTAATCGCGATAGCTTGTTTTATTGTTTGATTGTCGAATTTGTTTGCGAGAGCAACATCTTCCTTCGCCTATATTCATTCCTATTCCAATTGTTTTTTCATGAATCATGATCGATGCATAGTGAATCCTTTTAGCCCTAGGTTTTTAATTATTGAATTTTATTCATCTCTTGTTTTTGCGTTCTACTTAGATAAACAAAAATCCAACTTTCGATCGTTAGTAATAGTGAACTTGGTTCAATTTGTGACTTTATTTGTTCTTCCATAGTGGTTCGACCTTACTTTCCCAACTATACTAGTTAGGTGAAATAGGAATTATTTTTGGTAGTAAAATGACCTATCACTAACACATATCAAACAAATGTTATATATATATATATATATATATATATATATATATATATATATATATATATATATATATATATATATATATATATATATATATATATATATATATATATATATATATATATATATATATATATATATATATATATATATATATATCTTTGTGAAAAATATTTATAAATAACTATTTCTAATGCCTTGGTTATTTTATTTTATAAAGGTGAATATATGTGTGTGCGCGCGCAAATTACTTGCTTTTTTAACATTTTTTCCTATGTTATTGACATTTAATGTCAACCAAACATTTTATGAATATTATTTAACTTCTTACACTTAAAATAATATAATAATGTATGTTAGTTCTCCATGCCTATGTTCTTCTTTAATCTTCTTATTTTAATACTGCATTCAATAATAGTTTTGACAAAACAAAAATTTATAGTGTTTACTATTTTATTACAGTGAGAAGGTTAAAATGAACATGGCTTGTATAATGGAGCATATTATTGAATTATTTTTGTATGTAAAAGTATATTAGTATTATAATTTATACTGCATTCAATAATAGTTACTAACACATATCAAACAAATATTAAAATTTATATATACATATATATATTTCAAAAACACAAACTAAAAGTCACTAAAACATATCAAACAAGAATTTTATGGGAATGGTTGTGTGGTTGGAGGGAGAAGGGGCGGGGGAGGTGATTGGGCTTGGGTGGTGGTGGTTGGGTTTGGGTGGAAGAATGGATGAGGGAAAGAGTTTTGGTTTTTTTTTTTGATTTTATTTTCATTTTATTTTTTGCAAAGGTGACCTCCTATGATAAGTTACCAAGTCATAGGATATGCTACGAATAAATTCAGTTAAAAGTTGGAATTATTTGTGGTTAATTAGTGATAATTGAGATTATTTGAGCAAATTTTCTAAACTTTTATTGTAAGGAGAGTCAAAAGTGATTGATGAAATAAGGAAATAGAAAACATCACACCTTATAATTAATAAATTGATCATTAAAGTATTGCTCTCTTTATTTCACATGAGTTATTTATCACATAAGTTTGATATAACAAGTATAAATTATTACTAAAAATATAATAGAAATTCAATGAAAATTAGTTTAGTAAATCAAACATAATAATTAAATATAAGGTGAAAACAAAGGGCCTATATATGTTTAAACCGACATAATTTTTTCAAACAAATTTAATATTTAAAACTTCAATTGATTTTAATAACAACAGTACACAACAATAAATAAGTAAGATCATTTTACTCACCTTATTATCTCACAACTCTGTAACAACAAAGATATAAGAGATCTTTGAAGTATATCACATGATATATTTTGGACGACACTTAAAGTCCTACATAAATCATAATTAAAAAGTTTTTGAAACAATGATTAATATATAAATATATAAAAGAGAAAAATAGGATAAAATATAGAATCAAAAAGAAGAAGAAAGAAAGAACAAAGACAATAAATCAAGAATATAGCTTTTTTTTTTTTTCTAATTTTTGGTATGAAAGAAAAGGAAATCTCTAAACGATTAACAAAACAACAAAATTAACTTAAAAGTATATATTAAACCTAATTTCCACTGAACAGAAAAAAATTTAGTCATATTACAAAGTTCGATTCATCCCTTGATCAATTAAAAAAATTAACATACTAAAATAAAAAATAATTCGCTAATGACAATGTTAATATTAAAATCTACTGCGTTCAGGCCTATCACATGATTCCGATCATTTTAGAGGTCACAATTTTAAGTTAAGTGGAAAGAATTCCATAATTTGACCTGAATGCTATAGATTTTAACGGCCCATTTGGTTGATGGTAATGAAGTAATGAGAATGAAATGTTGTAATGGCAATAGTAATGAAGGAATGGATATGAGAATTGGTAATGAAGATTCTTTTGTTTTGTGTGCATGACTAAAGAATGGTAATGGAAGATAATATTCTATTGATTGCATTTGGTTGTTAGTTTCATTATTGTAATGACTCTTAGTTTCATTATTGTATATTTGTATCTAAAAGCATTATTGTATCTAAATTATTCTATTTAATGATTCTTTTTTTAATAATAATATTTTTTTGGATAATTACATACATTACCTTTTTTTCTTCATTATTTTTTTTTCAGCTCGAAACAACATTACCTTATTTTATTACCACAGTAATACTTCATTACCATTACAGCCTAATATTAGGTTGTTTAATGGTAATAAAAATGATCCTTTTTGGTAATTTCATTACCTTATTTTATTACCATCCATTACCATTGAAGGCATCCAAACAACCAAATTTTTTATTACATAATTTTATTACCATTACCGCCCTCTAATACTATATACCAAACAGGCCGTAAATACTTTTTATATCTAACATAAGTTTTTTTTTCTGAATATCAAAAATCAATGTGACAAAAGATTACATATTCAAATCTCATTAACTCTAGATATTTATTATCAACTCTGCAAATAAAACTGTAATTCACAAAATTTTTAAACTTTGAACTTCATAGCAAATTATTCAAATAAAAATTATTTATCAGATTTTATTTTAATTTACCTAGACGATAAGAGTTTTTCTTTTGGTCTCTTTGCCATACCGTTGCTGCCACACAATTTTGACTCAAAAAAGTTCTTCTTTGGCCAATTTAAATACTGAAAATCTGAAATAAGGCCAAAAACCTTACTTTCACTTCATTTTTTCACTCACTTCTCAGTATTTTATGCCCTCTGAAAACTGAAAAGAGAGTATATATAGAGAAAATAACCCAAATCAAATCAAAAAAAAAAAAAACATTATTGAAATGTATCTCAATTATTTGTTGTGATTTGGTGATTTTATGGTCTAAATACAAATAGCCCATATCCAACTTGCCCATTTTAGCAATAATCATGAGGTATTCTCCTTTTTTTTTTTTTTTTTTTTTTCATATTTATCCATCTCAATTGCATCTTTTGAATTGTTTTAGGATCTAAAGATTTAATTATGTAATTATTACATTAACATTGCATAATTTATTTCCAATTTCAAGTTATTTATCTTTGATTTATTTGTTGAATATATCCTGTAATACATGACAGCTATTAATTGGGTGTTGCTTGACTGTTTAACTTTGATGGGTAATGGTCAAATTCAATATATGTTGATGATTTCAATTGTGGTTAAAATAGATTTTTATATTACTTTAAAATTTAAAAATCATACAGATATTTTTAAGTTTATGCTTCTAAGAAGTGATGAATGATGATTCCTGTGGGAAGAAATCTCACTTAATGGCTGACCTAATATCAGATAAACTAGTATTTTTTCCATAGAAATTTGTTTATTGTTTCTAAATTGACTGACTTTGAGGTTTTAGAAGTAATTCAACTTGCTTTTCCATGTAATTTACATGGATGTAATTTGTTCATTTGATAAGGACATGCTATAAAGTCAGGACCTTTTAGGGTTTTGATCATAAAATGTCGAATCGGGATTCGTGACGCAATTACACTTGATAGGGAAATCATATTTGAAATAAGCCCTTGAGAACATCTAACCTTTGGGGAAAATCCGTGCTCAAATCGTACCCGTTTCCCTAGCAGTATTTTTTGGAAAAATAACCCATATGTGATTACACATCGATGAATCTGTGAGAGTTGACTAACATATAAACTTGCTGGCTACTTCTCGTATTACCAGTTGATATGTGGATGAAACCTTATTGGGTTACTGTGCATCCAATTCTCCTTTTATGCGGGTCTTGTTGTGTTCAAGCACAATAACAAATTTATGAGTATTCATAATTTATATTCTATATGCTCTCCTATCTTTGTCAATGTGAGGTTTGGTATGCTATAATTTAGAAAAATTGGTTGGAATTCCTGGTCAAAGTGCTTGATTAAATAAGAAATACATATTAAATAAGACTAATAGGTGTATAAATGATGCACTAATCTTGAAGCTCGGTCCTTTCCTCTTTTTTTGTTTTTCCCCTTGTTAATTACTATCATATACTTGGTTCATGTGTGATTGATGAGATTCTAGCTAGTTATGAGTAAGGGAAGAACATTGGATGGCTCCATGGAGATCCTTCATTAAGGTCAAAAACAATCTTTAATATGATTATATCTGTTAATCTCGATAATATGTGTCTTTCTTTTCAATTTTAATCAAAATTTAGCATTCATTAAGCTATTTTTAGTGGTGTAATTGCTGAGATTGTTAAGTATTATGATTCAAGAACTGATTATGCTTTGTTTCTTATAGCTATATTTGTTCTGTTGATGGGTATTCGTCGTAGTTCGCTTTAGAGAATCAAGGTGCTGTAGAGCTGATCAAATCGGACTTTAGTTAGAAAGGCGTAGTTGATTAACGTAAAAGATGGGTAGCCAGCTGAGGGAAGACCCTAATGTCCTAAGAAATTTGGAAGAAATGTTTCCCGGTCTCTCTTGGGAAGAGGCTCTTGAACATCAGGTATATTTTGTTCCAAACTTCCCTAGGATTTCTTTCCATGTTTTCTGGTCATGGTCATGGTCATGAGCCTAGTGTCTCGCACAAAGTCAGGGTGTGGGGGGCAGAGGTAGTGGATAGACCATACCCGTAGTCCAATGTGTCGCACAAAGTCCGGGTCTGGGGGGAGAGGTAGTGGACAGATCATACCCGTACCCCCTCGAGGGAGAGGACTGGAGGAAATCGCGCAATCAATTCAAACTCTCAGGTAAAGAGAGCCCTGCAAAATGAGAGATCTGCCCTCTGGCCCTATAACAAGTAAATCTCTTTTAGATGCGGGATCCAACATTAGAAATATTAGAGATGGAGTATCTAAATTCGATCTTAATCTACTTTCCTGTATATTCGTATTCCAGGAAAGTCTTTACCAGTCACTACAGATGATAAACTGTATTTGTCAAACATCTAGATCTTCTGATAACGAACCTAGCAGTAGCCAAGGTCGCTCGTTGGGAGAATCGTCATTTTCAGGAAGCGGCGACTACGATTTGGCTCTAGATGAAGCTGTGGCTAGATCTTTGCAGGAGTTAGATTTCGAAGATGAACAAGTCGATCATGTTGCCATTTCAGGAGTGCTCCCTACTGCTTCCAGTAAGTAGTACGAGACCAATACTACATTAAATGCTGATGTTTCGATATGAACGTATCCTGTTTCTTGTATTTTTAGGCAACACTGAACATGCTGCTCCTGGAACATCTGTCACGGTAACCATAATCGGAGCAAAAGCTTTTGCTTAACAATCCTTGACTGTTAAATTTTGTCAGTATTGGTCTTTCGTTAGTTTTTCTTAAAAGGCAAGCCTGTTGCTTCCCTGCTTGCAGGACGTACACCAACACCAGGATGACGTTGATCCAGATCAGATGACATATGAGGTAAGTTGGGCATCTTTAGTTGATGTTTTTCTCGACCTATAAGTTGAGACCCCAAGATATGTTACACTCTGACACGTTTCCGGTTGCATTTCAGGAACTACAGTCCTTAGGGGAAGCTATTGGAAGTGAGAGCCGAGGATTAACTACGAGCGAGATATCCAGTTTGCCATGCTACACATTCAAATCTGGTCGCCTTTTCTCTAAGAAAGTTGATATCGGAGAGTATGATCTCTTCCTTTTCCTTTTCTTCCCTTGTTGCCGGTCCTCTTAAAAAGGGATCTTTGTAGGATATTGAAATCCCACACAGAACCTAAATTGACGTATCTTCTTCCCTTTCTCAGGTGCGTGATTTGCTTTGCGTCATTTAAGAACAGGGATTTGGTTATCAGTCTACCCTGTTTGCATCAATATCATAAAGGCTGTATTGAACCTTGGCTAAAGAACAAAAAGGTAGTAAATCTATAACTACTATATTTTTCTTCTTGTTTTTCTTTCGGTTACAACTATTAGTTATGACACTGAGATCATATTCATGACGATTTCTCTACTATATTTTGTTACCGGGAAGGATCAAAACATGGGAATAATCACCTTCTTAGGCTCGATCTCTCGCTTTGTTTCATTTATGTTCTGTTGGATAATGTTTGAAAGGTGGTTAGTTGAATGTATGCTAGCTCTGCTATACATGATCATTTTTCAACATTTAGAACCTTCACAATCACATTGCATGATGTAGTGATTGTTTTTGCACTTGATTTTGATCCTTGGTATAGAAGACATCGTTTTCATCTTCACACAAATAAGAATTGCACGTGATTTTTATGAACTATTTACAGCCTGTTTGGTAGTCGGCAACTCGACATTAAATGGTGGAGACTATAATGGAAATTTAGTGTAATTTTGGTAGGAAAAGATCTTGGCAAGTTTAATGGTCATATTTGTACTACTTTAATCATCTCATTTTCTTCACAAAATTCATTCTAAGGCATTACCATTTAAAGATATAGTATTAGCCTATTAGGCAGTATTGGCCAGGCGATACTCAAGTTAAGGGGATCTCTTTGATTGCGACCTCCTTGTGATGAGGGTATTGGTTTGCCTTCATTCCTACCCTCCCTAGACCTTGTCTCTGAGTGGGACTCATTAGGATGATGATGATGATCAAAGTTTCATTATTAACATGGGAATGATATGATACATTACATTACAAATCATTTTCATTACCACTATTTAGTACCAATAACCAAACGGGTTGTTAGTTCCATCTAAAATCCACTCACCTATTCAAATCACAAATATCCAATCTACGCTACGATTATTCAAAATATTCCCGGAGTTTGAACTAAAAAGTCTTAATATTATTGTTTGATGGAGATATAATGGCAATAATTTTGCTCAACTTGATGATATTCCTCAAGAGTTCCTAGTTGATTATAACTTGGTGTGATTATTGCTTACAAATGAGGGATGGATATGTTTGTGCACTTTAAAGTCATTTTATTTGTGACAAAGTAGATTAATGACACAAGCTACTCGATATCTGATCCAGATTTGCCCGATCTGCCAAAAGGAGGTGAAACTATCGTTTGATTGATCAAGCCATGTATTGCGTTTGTTGCAACCACACAACCATTTGTTGCAAATTGTGCAAGAAGCAATCTAGTGTAAAATTGTCTCTTTTCCCCTTCCCCTTTTTGTATTTAATCAAGATCGAATGTAAAAAGCTTTCGTGTTTTTTTTGAAAGTAGAGGGAATCCTTCTCTCGCGGGTTATTAATATATTAAGAAATAGTTTTTTTTCGATTTGCCAATCGAAGAGTGATGTGGTTGCGTCTTGTGTATTTTTTTTTTTAGAAAACATCTTGTGTACTTCTGTTATGAGTAACATGTATACTAGTAGTTATTATGAAAAAAGAAAGAAAGAAAAAAAAAAAGCAGTGTACTAGTAGTTGATGAGGCAAAGTTTAGTGTTCTATTGTTCTGTTTTTTTTTTTATTGGGGTGTTTTCCTTTTCTCAAAATATGGAGCAATGGTTCATATCTTTGGACCTATATAGATATTTCATAGTATGCTCATAAATTATTATTATAAATCACAACCATTGTCATGACCATATGACAAATTTTGTTAGGGAGAATCTTGAATAAGTCTAGAGGTTGAAGAATTGATTTTCTTTTCATCTTTGTGATGTAAATTTAGTTTTTATTAGTTATTAGAGAGGTGTCAACGGTCAGGTCGGGTCAAAATTTAAATGGGGGCGTGGCGGGGTGGGTCATATCAAATATAAAACAGCTCGGAGTGAGATAAAGTCCGTTTAAACCCGATCCACTTTTATCAGTTTTTTCAAAGTTCATATAATAGTTTTTTTTACTCTACTTTATGACATGCTAGGTCGATCCACCTAGGTATATAATAATATCATATATAAATACATAAAAAGTGATTAATTTTTTTCGCAACCAATTCCTATAATTATCCAACCGGACCCGACCTTTTATATCAAGGCCCGTTAATGGCCCTACCAACTAATGACCCATTAAAATGTAACCCCATCCTTAACCCATTGGGTCGATCTGTCCCGTTACACGCCTCTCCTTATTACCTACAAAAAGAGGAAGCTAGGGAAAATTATTGTGTTTTCTTAATTTTTGCAACCAATTCTTTTTTATTTGTTATTCTAAATTTATCTTATTTTTATTTTTGGCTATAATCCACAATTGTTCTTTAATTTTCTTTCATACATTAAATTTCCCTTTTCATCTTATCTATATTTTTCTCCTGCTTTTTCATAAAATACTAATTTATTCACATTTTTTATTTTCTTACCAAATACTTATGAGGCGGTATATAGGATCATAGGCTATTAATACTATTTTCCAAAAGAAATATAGTAATCAAATTTCAAATAAAGTTTGAAATGCATGAGGCAATCATTGTAAGCTGCGTATTTCCGAAGAGTTGGGGGCAAATTTGCATGTGTAAGCACATGGACATGATTTGGGATACAAGAAGCTTAACATTGCTTAACTACATATTTACTAATTGACTTCTATTTAACGTTTGTAATTATCAAGGAGCAGTTTACCTGTATGGCAGATTAACCAGATATCGAATTGGAGCGGACTAAGAGAGCCTGAAATGAAAATTTGAACTAAATAAGTAAAATAATATAAAAATAAAACAATAAGCAATGTTTTAAAATATTTTCAAAAGTAAGTATTTTTTTTCAGAATTGAGGTTTTGGTTGTTTATTGTTATCAACAGCGAACAAAGAAAACGGGTTAAAAAAGTCAAGTTACTACAAAGGTTTTCCAGAGCGGACTAACAGCGAACAAAGATTTTACCTGGTCAAACAGGGTCAAACCTTTGTCGCTG